>NW_027593179.1:0-37101 GCF_964213995.1 Mustelus asterias
AGACTTCTTACGGAAGTTTTTTACACAGCGGGTGGTGGGGGCCTGGAACACACTGCCAAGTGAGGCAGTTGAGGCAGATACATTAGCCACATTTAAGACTTATCTTGATAGGCACATGAACAGGCGGGGTACAGAGGGACACAGGCAGTTGGTCTAGGTAGGAAGTGATCGGCGCAGGCTTGGTGGGCCAAATGGGCTGTTCCTCTGCTGTACTGTTCTTTGTACAATGTTAACATTGCAATAGCGCTTGTATGCATTCCGCTAATTCAATGAAAGCTACATGATGGTCAAGGTGGCCCAAGGTGGATATCTGTTGAGAAATTGAACAGGAGACTTGCAGTAGTTTGCACGTTCTCCCGGTGTCTGGGTGGGTTTCCTCCGGAAGCTCCACAGCCCAAAGATGTGCAGGTTAGGTTGAATTGGCCATACTAATTTGAACATTAGTGTCAGGAGGATCTGCAGGGAATACGTGGAGTTATAGGGATAGGGCCTGGGTGGGATTGTTGTCGGTGCAGGCTTGAGTAAAGTAAAGTTTATTTATTAGTCACAAGTAAGACTTACATTAACACTGCAATGAAGTTACTGTGAAATTCCCTTAGTTGCGGCATTTGCTCAGGCCAATGCACCTAACCTGCACGTCTTTCAGACTGTGGGAGGAAACTGGAGCACCCGGAGGAAACCCACACAAACATGGGGAAAACGTGCAAACTCCACACAGACAGTGACCCAAGCCGGGAATTGAACCCAGGTCTCTGGCGCTGTGAAGCAGCAATGCTAACCATCGTGCCACCATGCTGCCCGATGGGCCGGATGGCCTCTTTCTGTACTGTATGGATGCTATGACTCTATGACTAGTTTAGTCTATGTGAGCAGCGTGTTACTTGATGTGACTAATTAAAGCACTGGTAAATTTAAACATCATGTCAGAGAACTTGCATAGAACCAAAAAGTCTATAATTCAACAAAAAATGAGTTGGTTTAAAAGACAATTAAATGTTCTGATTAGACAAATATTTTGAGGAATGGGATGGATCAAATATCATCAGTCATTTCCACTTTATTTTCCCATTTTCATGTATACTTGCATTCACATTACTGCTGAGTGAGATCCAGGCATGCATTTTCTGTAATTTATCATTTTCCCTTATTTTATGAGATGTTATAATTCTTTCCTCTTGGCTTTCCTCACGTCACCCCATTGCGGAGGGAAGCTGGGAGAGGAGGTGGTCGATTAGTGTCAGGTCTATCCCTGCAACGCTCTGAAATTAGCTGTGGCAATGCAAGTGTTTTGACATTAGCTGAACGCCTCCTCACGGTTACTTTTCTTTTCCAGAATGAGAGTACATGTACTATCCGCCGAGTGAGCTGATTTTTGTTGGATTTGGGGAGAGAATGAAACTTCTGGGTTGTGAAATTGAGGGATGGTATTTCTGTGCACTTGTGCCACACCGGGGGTGGAATTCCCATGCCAGCAGCAGGGAGCGTGGCGGCCGGGGGACTTAATTTGACGTGAGGCCAAAAATCAGTTTCCCGAGGGTGGGATGAAGTGTCGGAATTCTCTCCTCAAGACTTGGAAGGCGGGTCGAGATTCCCGACGAACAAAGTCGGGAAGTCCTTTAACTTGCATTAGCATCTCGTGCCTGATCATTAATAGGCCACCTCACCGGAATCACGTTCCCACTCTAAATTAAGTTACTGCCAACAGGAAATTAAACTGTTCACTTTTACGATTGTATGTAAGTGGTGTGCACTTAGCGAGCTTCACTTCTTCCGTGACTTTGAGATGAGTAGTTGCTGCTTTTGCCTTCTTGGGAACCTCACATGACTTCCCTCATAATGGGCGACGGTAACATAAGTTGCACGCAGGCCGGAGGGAGGCAGCGGTCGGGTGGATGGGTGGTGCGGAGGCTAGACCTGGAAGGCAAGCTAAGGGGGTAAGGGAGGGAGGTTGTCCGTGTGCTCTTTAACTGTGACACCTGAGGCTTCAACCCCATGAGAAAATGGCGGGTGAGGGTGGCTTCCTGCCCACCCCCCCCCCCACCGCCCCGCCCCCCCACCCCCCCCACCCCCCCACCCCCCCCCCTCCACCCCCCCCCCCCCACCCCCCCCCACCCCCACCCCCCCCCCCACCACCCCCCCCCCCCACCCCCCCCCCCCCCCCCACCCCACCACCACCACCACCAACACCACCCCATCCGCCACGATGAGATTGGCTGTGCTTCACATGGATGCAAATGTAATGAGCTGAACATTGCAAGATCTTGTACGTTCAGCCGTTTCCCTCATCCCCAGTGGAAATCACGTGCACTTGCACGTCCACCACCCAAACTAGACTTCAGAGCGGATGGTGGTGTGGCGGCACTAGTGGTTAGCACTGCTGCCTCACAGCGCCATGGACCTGGGTTCGATTCTGACCTTGGATGACTATGTAGAGTTTGCACGTTCTCCTTGTGCATGCGCCTGTTTTCTTCGGATGCTCCGGTTTCCTCCCACAGTCCAAAGATGTGCCGGTTGTGTAGATTGATCCCCTAGTCAGGTTGAATGAAGATTTGACAGCGGTGTTCAAATTCATGAGGGTTTTCGACAAAGTAAAGTTGTTACTGTGGCAGATGGGTTGAGAACCAAATGACACCAATTTAAATTGAATGGCAGAATAACTAACTGCGATAATAGGAAAAATCATTTTACACAGTGCGTGGTTAGCATCTGGAATACACTGCCTAAGAGAGTGAACGAGGCAGCTTCAATCCTAGTTTTCAGAAGGGCATTGGATAACCACCTGAGCAGGCAAAGGCTGCAGGGTTTTGAGGGAAAAGGGGGGCGTAGGACTGGTTCAGCTGGGGTTTGGGGAAATGCGGAGTGTAGGAGTGGCTGAGTTGGGCTTTGGGGGAATTGGAATGTAGGAGTGCCTGAGAGGGGGAATTAGCACTGCTGCCTCACAGTATCAGGGACCCGGGTTCGATTCCCGGCTTGGGTCACTGTCTGTGTGGAGTTTGCACATTCTCCCCGTGTCTGCGTGGGTTTTCTCCGGGTGCTCCGGTTTCCTCCCACAGTCAGAAAGACATGCTGGTTAGGTGCATTGACCCGAACAGGCGCCAGAGTGTGGCGACTAGGGGAATTTCACAGTAACTTCATTGCAGTTTTAATGTAAGCCTTACTTGTGACTAATAAAATAAACTTTTAATTGGATTCTGGGGGTGGCTGAGATGGGCTTTGGGGGAAGGCAAAGTGTAAGACTAGTTGAGATGGGCATTTTCTTTTTGGGAGGTCAGATTGTAAGAGACGCTCTTGCATAGAGCTAGCACAGACGTGATGGGCTGATTGTCCTCCTCCTGTGCTGTGACCATTCTATGATTTCACACCTTCTGTAGCCATGACCCCGATTCTGATTTGCTCAGTTGTGATATGGTGCACATTTAGTTCCGTGGAATGTCTGAGCCAGTTTACTTTTGTGCCAGAAGATTGTGGGTTCAAGTCCCATTCCAGGAATTGAGCACTAAACTCAAGGCTGAAGTTCCAATGCAGTACTGAGGGATTGATGCACAGTCAGGGGTGCTGTCATTTGGATTAAATGCGAGATTGATGCCTTGACTGCCATCTCAGATGGATAGAAAAGATTGCATGGTGCTATATTGAAGAAGAACAGGAGAGTTAACTTCAATATCCTGGCCAATATTTCCACCTCAAATCATCATCACAAAAATAGGTTAATCTGGTCAGAATCACATTGTTGGCTGTGGGAACTTGCTATATGCAGTCAGCTGTCTTGTAGCGGCTTGCGTCACTGCCTGTGCGAAGTCTGCACGTTCTCCCCATGTCTGCATGGGTTTCCTCCGGGTGCTCCGATTTCCACGTCCAAAAGACGTGCGGGTTAGGTGGATTGGGCCATGCTAAATTCTCCCTCAGTGTGCCTGAACAAGCGCCGGAGTGTGGCGACTAGGGGATTTTCACAGTAACTTCATTGCAGTGTTAATGTCAGCCTAACTGCGACACTAATAAATAAACAATAAACAAAAAGTACTTCATTGGCTGTGAAGTGCTTTGGGATGTTCAATGGGCATGAAAAGTAAATGCAAGTTGTTTTTAGAAATTACTTTTATGCGAATGCTTTGCATTGGTAACAATCCAACAGCAAAAGGGATAACTTCCAACACTCTCTATGATCAGTTGTGACATTAAATACATGTAGTCTTTGTATTGCATATTTGTTATAATGTGGTCCTGTTCATAAAACAACATGTTGATCTTTTCCAACAGTTTTAATCATTCCTTTTATTTCCGCCTTCAAGTTACTTCTTTCCATATGTGGGGTGGAAATTAATCCAGGTCATCGGGGTCGAAGCTGGTGGCTGAAGAGCAGGCAAGAGCCCCCCCTCATTGCCTCCTGCAGGGAAGGCCTGTTATATTAAGTGCTGTCAGACACTATGTGGCGGGGGGGTTTTCCCTGGGATCAAGGACCCCAGGAGTGGAAACCCCACCCCCTGACAGCTGCTGGCCAATCAGAGGCCCGCAGCTCCTTTTGCCGTTAGCAGTGTACCCCCCAGAGGCTCAGCATCAGCGAGGGACCCAGGCCACAGGTGACTGAGAGGGGGTGGGGATGAGGGTTATGGGGAGCGGGTGGCTAGATGGCACAGGGTGACTTTGGAAGAAAGGGGAAGGGGCTGTCTGTCGGTAGACACTGATCCCTCATCCTTTGATCAGGCCCTGAGTGGCTGACAGCGAAGCCTGGCATCCTACGTGGTAAGAAGTTTAACAACACCAGGTTAAAGTCCAACAGGTTTATTTGGTAGCAAAAGCCACACAAGCTTTCGAAGCTCTAAGCCCCTTCTTCAGGTGAGTGGGAATTCTGTTCACAAACAGAGTTTATAAAGACACAGACTCAATTTACATGAATAATGGTTGGAATGCGAATACTTACAACGAATCAAGTCTTTAAGAAACAAAACAATGGGAGTGGAGAGAGCATCAAGACAGGCTAAAAAGATGTGTATTGTCTCCAGACAAGACAGCCAGTGAAACTCTGCAGGTCCACGCAACTGTGGGGGTTACAAATAGTGTGACATGAACCCAATATCCCGGTTGAGGCCGTCCGCGTGTGTGCGGAACTTGGCTATCAGTTTCTGCTCAGCGACTCTGCGCTGTCCCGAGGCATGGTGCATTGGGGAAACTATGCAGACGCTGCGACAACGGATGAATGAACACCGCTCGACAATCACCAGGCAAGACTGTTCTCTTCCTGTTGGGGAGCACTTCAGCGGTCACGGGCATTCGGCCTCTGATATTCGGGTAAGCGTTCTCCAAGGCGGCCTTCGCGACACACGACAGCGCAGAGTCGCTGAGCAGAAACTGATAGCCAAGTTCCGCACACACGCGGACGGCCTCAACCGGGATATTGGGTTCATGTCACACTATTTGTAACGCCCACAGTTGCGTGGACCTGCAGAGTTTCACTGGCTGTCTTGTCTGGAGACAATACACATCTTTTTAGCCTGTCTTGATGCTCTCTCCACTCCCATTGTTTTGTTTCTTAAAGACTTGATTAGTTGTAAGTATTCGCATTCCAACCATTATTCATGTAAATTGAGTCTGTGTCTTTATAAACTCTGTTTGTGAACAGAATTCCCACTCACCTGAAGAAGGGGCTTAGAGCTTCGAAAGCTTGTGTGGCTTTTGCTACCAAATAAACCTGTTGGACTTTAACCTGGTGTTGTTAAACTTCTTACTGTGTTTACCCCAGTCCAACGCCGGCATCTCCACATCATCCTACGTGGTGACAGCCTCACCCCCAGCTGGTTGAATACCAGTGGCAACGGGATGGTGCGCTTAAGTGGGTGTTAATTGCCCACTTAAAGGCCTCAATTGGCATCAGGGTGGCAAAGCCTACGACCGGAATGTTACCAACTTTCACACCGGTGGTATTTTCCCATCCCACTGCAGTGAATGGAGATGTGGCTGGGCTCCAAATCCCCTGACCACGCTGCAGCGGGAGCGTGGCGTGAATGGCCGGTAAGATTGCACCCTACATCTTGCAGAAGATGTTTCCATTAGATATCGGTTATGAACAGAGTGGTCCGTGAGATGTTCATGTGATTACATGTCCCATGATCAAAAGCCAAGATTCCAGGAATATGCCCACATGGAGTTGGCAGCCCTATCGCTGGGCACTCGCTCGACACCCTGTAGCTGCTCGGCAGAGGAAACGTCCACCCTTCTAGTCAGTCTGAGGCTGCTGTTTGTTTCCAAAGTGTTAATTTGTTACTGGAATGTAGAAGCCACCTCTTCCATTGTGTGTGTTCTGTGTTATAGCTGCAAGAACCGACCTGTTGAACACTGCGGCGGAGAGATTCCGCATTTTCCGTGCTGAGAAAACGTACGCGGTGAAAAGCGGGAAGTGGTACTTTGAGTTTGAGGCAGTGACAGCTGAAGACATGCGGGTCGGCTGGACCAGACCAGGCTGCCGCCCGGATCAGGAGCTCGGCACGGATGATCAGTCCTTTGTTTTCGATGGTTTAAAGGTTCGTCTCTGCTTCAGAACAGATCATAGAATCCCTACAGTGCAGAAGGAGGCCATTCAGCCCCTCGAGTCTGCACCGTCCACAATCCCACCCAGCCCTTATCCATGTAGCCCCACATATTTACCCTGCTAATTCCCCTGACACTAAGGGGCAACTTAGCATGGCCAATCAACCTAACCCGCACATCTTTCAGACTGTGGGAGGAAACCGGAGCACCCGGAGGAAACCCACGCAGACACGGGGAGAATGTGCCGACTCCACACAGACAGTGACCCAAGCCGGGAATCAAACCCGGGTCCCTGGCACTGTGAGGCAGCAGTGCTAACCACTGTGCCCAAGAGTCGATATAATCAGTGAGCAGTAAAAATGCTCAGATAAAGTTCATCAATCACTTTGCTTTCGACATTTCAATTGTCCTTCACAGCGAAAACATTATTCGGTATATGTAGTGATTCACAAACGCTGCTTTGAGAACAAGATAAAGCTTGATTTGTTTTGGGAGTGGGGGGCTTTTCAAAATGGTGAATGGCATTGCTGCTGGGGATTTAAAAATATCACACCATTATCAGGACAAATTCACAGATCAAACGCAGAACAGCCTGTGGAGCTCTCCCGATTCCACCCGAGCAAGCTGCCTTAGCCCCACTCAGAAGAGTATCTCCTAATGCTGCTGCTTTAACTTTTCCACTGCCTCACACTGATATTCCATGGGACAGTTTTCATTTTTAACCCATTTATTTTCTTCCTCTTCAGTTCAGCACTCCTCCCCTCGTATGGTACCATATCTGAGTGAGAACAGCCAGGCAGGTTGATGTTGGGTCTTTACCAATGGGTGTTCTTGAAATGGACGATGAGAGGTGCACAAGATCGTAGAATCCCTACTGTGCGGAAGGAGGCTCTTTGGCCCATCGAGTCTGTCCCGACTCTCTGACAGAGCATCCCACCCAGGCCCTTTCCCCAAAACCCCACATATTTGCTCCATTAATCCCCCCAACCTACACATCTTGAGACACTAAGAGGCAATTTAGCACAGCCAATCCCCCTAAGCTGCACAGCTTTGGAGTGTGGGAGGAAACTGGAACACCCGGAGGAACCCTGCGCAGACACGGGGAGAACGTGCAAACTCCACACCAGACAGTCATCAGAGACCGGAATCGAACCTGGGTCCCTGGCGCTGTGAGGCAGCAGTGATAGCCACTGTACCCCTGTGCCATCCTTGCCATATCAAGCAAAATGATTTATCCAGAGAGCAAAGAGCACGCACCAACAAAGTAGATATTCCCCTTCATTTCAGTTTAAAGGAAAATGCATGATCAGCCCATCCTACAATGTAAATTAATCACCAAAGATAATGGACACAGTAAGAAGTCTCACAACACCAAGACTCACCTGATGACGGAGCAGCGCTCCAAAAGCTTGTGATTCCAAATAAATCTGTTGGACTTTAACCTGGTGTTGTGAGACTTCTTACTGTGCCCACCCCAGTCCAACGCCGGCATCTCTACATCAAAGGTAATGGAGATTAAGGTGAATGGAAAAACCCTTTTATTCTCTGCCTAGAATTTCTGTGGGGGATTCCTGCCGTGTTTATTCACTGGAGGATCGGACAATTGGTCGGATGCGCACAGTTTGAACTCTTCATCCAACACGTGGCAATTGCAGCAATTTGCTCTCCTCGTGATTGTTTGCGTGTGATGCTCTTTACGCAGGCACAACGCTGGCACCAGGGCAACGAGCACTTTGGCCGCTCCTGGCAGGCTGGGGATGTGGTTGGCTGCCTGGTGGACATGAACGAGTACACCATGACGTTCACTCTGAACGGCGAGGTTCTGCTGGATGACTCAGGCTCCGAACTTGCCTTCAAGGATTTTGAAGTTGCAGATGGTAAGTTTGGAAGAGTGCATGCTTTGGAAAAGAGTTTTAACACCAGTGCACGCTCGGTCGAAAAATGAACACAAAATAGTTCGAAATAAATTGTGATTGACTGCCTCATCCAGTTACATACCTTTGAGAACCATTAGTCTTATTTCAATGCTGCACAAAATAATGGAATGCATGGCCATTATCAGTCATATTCTTGGCCACTATCAGATTACAGGAGAGAATTCAGCATGGATTCAGAAGCAGTGCCGGATTTAGGCATAAGGTAAACGAACCTACAGCTTAGGGCCTCACAATCCGCAGGGGCCTCACAAAATTTCTGAAGGTTTAGAATGAAGAGAACATTTAAGAGCGGATACCAGAAAAGAAAAAGAAAGCACCAGCTTGAAGAGCAACTCAAAATATTACCAAAATTACCAAAATCTACGAGAGAGATCAAGCCAGCCAAATGATAAATATGTAATCAGTAAATGCATTCATTTGAAAATAATTTGTATTTTTCACTTTAAATACCTTGCTATTAAATAATTGAAAGGCATAATTATGTTTTCAATTTTTTTGTGGTGACCCAAGGTGCTGTTTTGGTACGCACCTCTGTGAGACCTTTTGGTGTAACTTTTTAACAAGGGTCTCCAAGCTTTATATAGCTTAGGGCCTGACCAAGTCTAAATCCGGCACTGTTCAGAAGGGAACCAGTTTATTTGATTGCTTTAAATAACTTATATTATAAATAAAAGCCCTACAAGAGGATGTACCTAGACTCTTCAACCTTGAATTTACCAAGCTGCCTATCACATAGAAACATAGAAGATAGGAGCAGGAGGAGGCCATTTGGCCCTTCGAGTCTGCTCCACCATTCATCACGATCATTGCTGATCGTCCAATTCAATAGCCTAATCCTGCTTTCTCCCCATAACCTTTGATCCTGTTTGCCCCAAGTGCTATATCCAGCCACCTCTTGAATACATTCAATATTTTGGCATCAACTACTTCCTGTAGTAATGAATTCCACAGGCTCACCACTCTTTGGGTGAAGAAATGTCTCCTCATCTCCGTCCTAAATGGTCTACCCTGAATCCTCAGACTGTGACCCTTGGCTCTGGACACACCCACCATCAGGAACATCCTCCCTGCATCTACCCTGTCTAGTCCTGTTAGAAATTTTATAAGTCTCTATGAGATCCCCCCTCATTCATCTGAACTCCAGCAAAAACAATCCTAACCTAGTCAATCTCTCCTCATCAGTCCCGCCATCCCCGGAATCAGCCTGGTAAACCTTCGCTGCACTCCCTCGAGAGCAAGAACATCCTTCCTCAGAAAAGGAGACCAAAACTGCACCCAATATTCCAGGTGTGGCCTCACCAAGGTCCTGTATAATTGCAACAACACATCCCTGCTCCTGTACTTGAAACCTCTCGCACTGAAGGCCAACATACTCTTGGAAGCGCTGAGTAGCAAACTTGGTTTCCATGCATTCAGGTTCTGTCATAATCTTGCAGATTTTCTTTCTTCAGGTTTCCTGTCCAACACTTTGCCCAACTGACTGACTAGCTATCGATTGAATGGGAAAGCTAGCAGCACAAGGAGCCAGCAGAGGAGCAGGAGGGAAGGGAGGGAGAGATTGCTGTCGGGATAGTCGAGGGTGTGCGATGGTGGTCGGTGGGGGGAGGCGGATTGGCGGCGTGTGAGATGGCAGTTGGAGGGGAGTGTGCGAGGTTGAAACATGCACTGATCTAGACAGCACCTTCCAAACCCACGGCCACTTCCATCTAGAAAGACAAGGGCAGCAGATACCTGGGAACACCACCACCTGCAAGTTCCCCTCCAAGCCATTCACCATCCTGACTTGGAAATATATCGCCGTTCCTTCATAGTTGCTGGGTCAACATCCTGAAATTCCATCCCTGACGGCATTGTGGGTCAACCCACAGCATGTGGCCTGCAGCGACTGAAAAAGGCAACTTCTCAAGTGCAACTAGGAGTGGGCAATATATGCTGGCCAGCCAGCTACACCCATGTCCCATGAATGAATAAAGATAGATTGTGGGGAAGTCTACAGATTTGGGCTTGAAAGAAACATCTCTGCCTCTCCTGGCCCACAAGTACTGCCATAAAAGGCACAGACCCTATGCATCCAGCACTTCTCACCTCCTTTTACCTGCTGGGTCCCTTGAGGCCCAAAAGTGGTTCATTTGGATTTTGGAGAAGTGTTTGATAAGGTACTACCCAAGAGATCTCTAACAAAGATAAATTGAATCATAGAATCCCTACAGTTCAGAAAGAGGCCATTCAGCCCATTGAGCCTGCACCAACTCTCCAAAAGGCCATCCCACCCAGGCCCTCTCCTCCACCCTATTCCTGTAATCCCACACATTTAACATGGGCAATCCATCTAACCCAGACACCTTTGGACTGTGGGAGGAAACCGGTGCAATTGGAGGAAACCCACGCAGACACAGGGAGGACATGCAAACTCCACTCAGACAGTCGCCCAAGGCTGGGATTGAACTGAACCCAGTTCCCTGGTGCTGTGAGGCAGCTCTGCTAACTGTGCCACCGTGCCATCCAAGTTGGGGGGTGTTTGTCCTTAAATGAAAGGTGACCAGGTAGTTGGAGCAGCGGCTGGAGACGGGCAACAAGGATAAGGATGAGATTTCCTAGGTTGATGATGTGTGTTGTGATATTTTCTGATATGCCTTTTTAAAGTTGGCCATGAGAAATCAACATTTTGAATCGTACTAACTCGCTGTCGCATTGACAAGTTGTATCTGTGAGTTAGTAAACCGTCTCGACGATTAAACTTGATTTGTAACACGGCAGCATTAACAGATATTTCCGAGTTTGTATGTTGATGTCTGGCAAAGCCACGCAGATCCTGATTGAAGCTCTTGATTTGATTTGATTTGATTTATTATTGTCACATGTATTAATATACAGTGAAAAGTATTGTTTCTCGCATGCTATACAGACAAAGCATACCGTTCATAGAGAAGGAAAGGAGAGAGTGCAGAATGAAGTGTTACAGTCATAGCTAGGGAGTAGAGAAAGATCAACTTAATGCAAGGTCGGTCCATTCAAAAGTCTGATGGCAGCAGGGAAGAAGCTGTTCTTGAGTCGGTCGGTACGTGACCTCAGACTTTTGTATCCTTTTCCTGATAGAAGAAGGTGGAAGAGAGATTGTCCAGGGTGTGTGGGGTGTTTGATTATGCTGGCTGCTTTTCCGAGATAGCAGGAAGTGTAGGCAGAGTCAATGGATGGGAGGCTGGTTTGTGTGATGGACTGGGCTACATTCATGACATTTTGTAGTTATCTATCAGCCTTTCTGTGAAACATGCTGAACGTAAGCCCCGACGTTAACTCAGAGGGGAAGTCATGAATGTAGCTGGGAACTTGTCCAAGTCCCACTAGAATCATAGAATGCCTACAGTGCAGAAGGAGGCTATTTGGCCCATTGAGTCTGCACTGACCTCCCGACAGAGCACTATACACAGGTCACCCAATGCCCTATTCCTGTAATGCCCTGTGTTAACACTACTCATCCCTCTAACCTACACATCTTCGGATACTAAGGGGCAATTTAGCACGGCCAATCCAGCTAACCTCCACATCTTTGGAGTGTTGTAAGAAACCAGAGCACTTGGAAGATACCAACGCAGACACAGGGAGAATGTGAAAACTCCACACAGACAGTGACCCAAGGCCGGAATCAAACCTGGGTCCTGTGAGGCTGCAGTGCTAACCACTGTGCCACCGTGCCGCCCACTCGGCACCTTCTCCCGCTTCGTAGGGAGTAAGAAACAATCTCCCATGGCCCGACATAAATTACCTGATGTCGACCACTGCCCGAGACCCGCCGGGAATGGGTCGGAGGGGGTTTCTGGTGAGGGTGAGTCACCGGACTGTCACCAGAGACTGAGAATAACTGGCACTGAGCTCCCAGTGGCATCAGTGGACACTGGCATTTCAACATTTACGATGCTCCCGTGCTTCTGTCAAAAGTAACAACCGATCAGGGCACTGGGGACACGCTACGGGAACGTGGATCTTCCAGGGGCCTCCATTTTGAAACCCTATCCCACTCCCTTCTTCCTGGTGAGCAAGGTTAAAATCAACCTTCATGTTACTGCACTGAGGCATCCATCAACAGCAATTTTTTCTGGGACATAATTATTTCATCATCAATCATGAAATGTATCCAGTGAAGAATAATTGAATTTGAGAACATTTTGCAGTCTGAGTGTTGTGTTGAGAGTGCCACTCGTAGCATCTGATTTGTGCTGCTTTATATTCACGGCTCGTCCTTTATCTGCTAACACAGCGGATGGTCTGAAAAGGATGAGAGACAGTGTAGGCAGAGAACCTGCTGTGTTTGGCAAAATGAGATTAAGTAGCAAGACTCTGAGAAACTAACTAGTACGAGCGTTGATTTTTAACTGCGCCAAGGGTTCTCAAAGTCCGACTAGATTAATAAAACATTATCCGATGCTGTATGAGCGCAGCACAGAACTGATTGGCATATCTCTTCACATTCTGTAAAGCCACAGGTTGCTGAATGCTTTGATTGAGAGATTGCACAGTGACACAGTGGCTAGCACTGCTGCCTCACAGCGCCTGGGACCCGGGTTCGATTCCCAGCCTGGGCGTCTGTGGGGAGTCTGCACCTTCTCCCACGCAGACACGGGGAGAAGTCGCCACACTCCGGTGGCGGTTCAGGTACATCGAGGGAGAATTTAGCATGGCCAGTGCACCTAACCAGCACGTCTTTCGGACTGTGGGAGGAAACCGGAGCATCCGGAGGAAACCCACGCAGACACGGGGGAGAAGGTACAGACTCCGCATAGACAGTGACCCAAGCTGGGAATCAAAGCCGGGTCCCTGGCGCTGCAAGGCAGCAGTGCTAACCACTGTGCCACCTTGCTGCCCATGTCAGCTAATTAGAGACTGGCAGCTCTTCAGATCCAGCAGCGCCACTGGGATCAGCGGCCTCTGCTGGGATTGCAGTGGGCCAGGACCGACCATAATGGAGGAGGCCCCCAGAATTAAGGTAAGTCAGGTCTGCCTTGCTGGGGTAAGTCAGGCAGGCCCCAACAGATTGGTTGCGCACGTGAGGGGATGGGGCGGGGTGGGGTGGGGTGGGGGTGGGGGGGGGGCGCTCCGTTGTGTGAGCAGCTGGGACAACCCTTGCCACTGGAGGAGCCTTCTATGGGGCACAGGGCAGCTAACTGGGTGGCCCCCTCAAGCCCCCAAGTCTGTAATGAGGTTGCCAGGGTGGACCTGGTGGTCTCGCCACGTGGTGAAGTTCACATCTGCTGCTCGTAATATATCAGCTTCAACAGGGATTTGAACCGAGAGTTCCACCGCTGGTAAAATGCCAATCTCCACCATCCCACTGATTCTTTCTCGACCACTGACACAACCCCCCTTTCCGCAACCCCCCCCCCCACGCCCCACCCCCTCCCCTAACTCAACACTTTCCATTGGACCCGTAAAATCCCGGTCAATGTGTTTTTCTAAAGTTTTTACATGTATCTCCACTGATGGCTCCACTAGTCAACTTGTTCTCGAATGGAACTAAAGAATAGAAAGAAGTCAGACTTGATTCTTGGTCTGGGTACTGTTCGTGAACTTGGCTTTGTCTCTTATTCACTTTCCATTCCATCTCTTAGCATTTTCATTTGAATGCATCGTTGCCATGGCTATTCAGACCCTTTTGTTCATTCAAAGCCTATTCACCACCTCATTGAGCTGACTCAGTTAACAATTCATCTTTCATTCACTGCTTTTTAACTTCTTCCAGCTTGTGAACTCTCAAAGTTACTAAACTGTTTCTTTGTAACAGGAAAAATGTCCCTGACTCCTGACTTTTACTTGTTCTCCCCTCTTTGTTTGGCTTCAGTCACGTGAAGAGTTTCAGTGTAGGAAATGTTAAGCTCTCTTTTCCTTTTTCAGGTACTGACTAGTTGGGTCCCTTTTCCTTTTAGACTCAGTATTTTATACCTGATTAGAAATGCAATAACAGGAATGCTGCAAACATGTACCTAAGGTGCGTGTTTGTGTGTGTGTGCGTGTCTGTTTATGCATGTTTGGCTGTGTGTTTGTGGTTTTGTGTGTCTGTGTGTCTGGTTATGTATGTATGTGTGTGTGCGTGAGTGTGCGTGCGTGTGTCTGGGTGTATGGTTATGTATGTGTGTGTGCGTGAGTGTGTGTGTGTGTGTCTGGGTGTATGGTTATGTATGTGTGTGTGCGTGAGTGTGTGTGTGTGTCTGGGTGTATGGTTATGTATGTATGTGTGTGTGTGCGTGCGTGAGTGTGCGTGTGTTTGTGTGTGCGCCTGTGTGCTGTCTGTTTATGTATGTGTGTGTATGTCCATGCATGTGGGTGTGTGTGTGTCTGGGTGTGTTTGGTGTCTATGTATGTCTGTGTGTGCGTGTGTGCATATGTGTGTGTGTGTATGTGATGGGTGTGTGTGTATGTGTGTCTGGGTGTTTGTGTGTGTGTGTGTATGCAATGGGTGTGTGTGTGTGTGTGTGTATGTTTGTCTGGGTGTTTGTGTGTGTGTGTGTATGTGTGTCTGGGTGTGTGTGTGTGTGTGTGTGTCTGGGTGTTTGTGTGTGTGTGTGTATGTGATGGGTGTGTGTCTGGGTATCTGTGTGTGTGTGTGTCTCTGGGTGTGTGTGTTTCTGTGTGTGTGTGTGTGTGTGTGTGTGTGTGTGTGTGTGTGTGTGGAGTTGGTGAGCAGGGGCTGGGGGAAGTGTTGACTTTGATCGCCGTATGGACAATAGTTGACCAGCACTCACTGCTGGGACTGTTCCAGCTGACATGCACTCATATCGTATTGTCAATCAGCGCCTTAAAGGAAGGAGATTGGAAAAGATTTTGTTGTTGTGAAACATGGCCTAATATATTGGAGCTTTCTAATTGAAGGCTGGTTCACCATGAGTTACCCCATTAATAATTCACCTCCTCCTGAGTGATGCAACATTAATAAATGTACTGATTAGAATAGGGTGAGTTATAGTGTGATTGTAGCAATAGATCATGAGGACTGTATCCAGAAAGCTGAAACACTCAATTTTGCAAAACTTAAGAAAATGTCCTCTGTCTATATTTTCTAATTGTCACAGTCACTAATTATTTGCTATGTTTCTTCTGTAATGTTGAATTCCTGTCAGATCAGCCGGGTTCCCATGTTGGTACTGTTACAGAAACAAGGTGCATCCCAGTTCTGAACTGTGTGGAAGATGTGATCTAGTTCCCTCTGACCTTCCATTAAAACCAGTTCAGTTTCTTGCCCCGGACTTAACCAGCATTTCTAGTTTAAGCAGTTTACAGCATCAGAATGACAGGCGTTGCTGTCCTGACCAAACGATGACAATTGAACTGTTAAAATATTTTCTGCTGTTTGTCCTGCTTGCTATGCGCACATTTATATAATTGCTGCTGCTTTTATCTGTTTACTCTATTTTTCCCGTTAGTGTCCTTTTTCTAATTCAAGTTGTGTTTTTCTCCTTTTAAAATGTTCATATTCGATTGCCATTACTCACCAAATCCGTTTTCACAAAGGCCTGGAATTAAAGATCAGCATGATTGCACAGTGGTTAGTGCTGCTACCTCACAGCAAGAAGTCTCACAACACCTGGTTAAAGTCCAACTGGTTTATTTGGTAGCAAAAGCCACTAGCTTTCGGAGCGCTGCTCCTTCGTCAGGTAAGTGAGAGTTCTGTTCACAAACAGGGTGTCTTTATATGCCCTGTTTGTGAACAGAACTCCCACTTAGCTGACGAAGGAGCAGCGCTCCGAAAGCTAGTGGCTTTTGCTACCAAATAAACCTGTTGGACTTTAACCTGGTGTTGTGAGACTTCTTACTGTGTTTACCCCAGTCCAACGCTGGCATCTCTACGTCACCTCACAGCGCCAGGGACCCGGGTTCAATTCTGGCCTCGGGTCACTGTCTGTGTGGAGTTTGCACATTCTCTCCGTGTCTGCGTGGATTTCCTCCGGGTGCTCCGGTTTCCTCCCACACTCCAAAGATGTGTGGGTCAAGTATATTTTCCATGCTAAGTTGCCCCTTAGTGTTAGGGGTGTTAGCAAGGTGGGGTTGCGGGGGATATGGCCTGGGTGGGATTGTTGTCAGTGCAGGCTTGATGGGCCGAATGGCCTCCTTCTGCACTCCAGGGATTCTATGATTCCAGAAATTGAGTTGTGCCAGTTGATCCCTGAGTTGATATTGGGCCTTGGGCCAGCTACAACCCATAGGCAGTTTGTAGCTATATTGGGTGCCATTGTGCCTGTTTTGCGTCATTAAATTTCTAGGCCAAAATGTTGGTGTCCAGTTTCAATATTCCCTCAAATCATATTACAGGTTAACAGTTCCTGCGACCATGGCTGTTGCTTATGCACTCTGCCGTAAGTCCTTTATCATATTTTTTTAAATATCAGAAAAATTACTGGGACTTCTCCTCACAAAGGGACCTCCCTGGAGCGCCATCAACAAAATAGAACAGAAGATCTGCTTTAAATAAAACAAAAGATCTGCTGTAAATGATCCGTCTGCAAAGGGGTCTGTACCTGTCCTACCCCCAATAAACCCCAGCCTGCACAAGAGGGTGCAGCGCTGCTGCTGGCTTGATCTCAAAGGGTCTGAAAATGGTGCGACTGTGGACCACCTTGGGATATTTTACTGCAAAGGCCTGTATAAATGCTGTTGTTGATTTAGCTGTGTCTGCATTCGAACAGCACCAACTTAACAGGAAAGGCATGGCAGCTCTGCTGTTTGCACACACTCAGTTGTGGCCCAGCTCAGTCCAATCACGCCTCTGACCATTCACCACATACAACCGGGCTGCTTCACCTTCCACTTTTTTACCTGGTAACCAATCCAACCTGTTTGGAACACAAACGGACTCGAAAGATCGTGGAACAGTGACCAACTTCTCCTTAACTTAACTTATCCAAAGATGTGCGGGTTAGGTTGATTGGCCATGCTAAAATTGCTCCTTAGTGTCCTGAGATGCGTAGGTTAGAGGGATTAGTGGGTAAAATATGCAGGGATATGGGGGTAGGGCCTGGGTGGGATTGTGGTCGGTGCAGACTCGATGGGCTGAATGGCCTCTTTCTGTACTGTAGGGTTTCTATGATTCTATGATTAACTAGCTAATGAGGATGTAGTTAATTATTTCTTGTGAGCGAAAGCCATTGAATGTTTAATTCATTTTCTGCATGCTTTACCTTTGATAGTTAAGAAATCATTGCTTTACAAATATCTGCAACTTCAGTTAAAAAGATTGGGGCTCAGTCATTTATAACACATTTAATTATCTACGTGACTCACCTTGCTCCCTGCACCGCCTGGGCTTTGCTCCCTACTTTGTGTGTGTTTCTTCAGTCTAACTGCTCTCTTACTTACTGTTTGCCTTATACTCTGTGCTTCCTGACCCCTTTGCTTTACCCTTTATCCTAATATTCTCTTGCCCCCACCGGCAGGTCCTTTTCACATTTGCCCTGACCTACCTGTTGCCCTGCTTAAACTCTGTCCATTGGTGCACACCGCTTCCTGACCCCTTTTACCTTCCTGTCCCTTCTCTGCTCTCCACCAATTTCTTTCCCCCCTCTGCCCCCTTACACCCCTTCCTCAGACCATGCTCTCCACTTGTGCCTTGGCCCACATTTGTTCTCTGCTTTCTCTCCTGCCTTCTTGACTCGCTGTGGTCTTTATTGGTTAACTGTGAAGTTTGAATCACCCATTCAGTCCAGCCAGAAAAGTCTTGGGCTGCAAAAAGCAGTCTTACTCTGAATTTTCTTGGATTTCCACAGCAGAGTGGAAGAGAGTTTGAGAGGTTGTTGTATACCTTTACTTAAGTGACAGCAGTTTTGCCTTGAGTCATATGACTAGATCTTTATAGTTTAATATCTAAATGGGAGTGTTGCCTCGAAGGTGTTTACTTGTGGGTCTGACTAAGTAGGGAGTCTTTTGGGGGGAATGTTTTGCAAGACTATTTTTAACTGTGTAACTGTAATCTTGTGTGTTTGTGTTTTCTTTTTTTCTTGCTAATAAATCTTTTACTTTTGTGTTAATGGACTTCTTGCTGCTGAGATCAGGTGCATTCTCTTGTTTACAGAATACCAAAAGAAAATATAGCCTGGAAGCCAAGTTTCCCTCTGGGATTTGGTTTGCTTCTGGCATTGGTGAGGCCACATCTGGAATACTTTGTAGAGCATCGGTCTTCTTACTTATGGAAGGTTGTAAATGCATTAGAAGCAGGAGGAAAGGTCAGAGAGGTTAGGCTTGTATCCATTGGAGTTTAGGAATGTAAAAGGCTACTACCCTGCGTTAACCTTTAGTTCCCTTGCCTAACAAGAATCTATCTATCTGATATCTATCTGATTAGCTCTACCCCATCTCGACCCCCGTGTTTTCATTTTATTTAATTTTTTACTGTTCTCTACCTTTTATTTCTTTATTGTCTTTCTTCATTTCTCTTCCCCCCTCACTCTTTCCCCCTACTTTATCCCCCCTTTCCTTACCTTTTCTCACCCTTTTCTAAATTTTACCTCTCTCCCATCCATTTCCCCCCTCCCCCCACATCTTCATCTGTTACAGCTTACCCTCTGATTTTAGCTTCTCTGCTGTTAGGCCATTCTTTATTCTCTCTATCGACTGCCATTAGCAGCCTTTTTCCCTGGTTTCTGTGGCTATGACTCATCTTTCATTCCTTCACCCTGCAGTATAAATATCTCCCACTTTCTATGCTTTGACAAAGGGTCACCTGGACTCAAAATGTCAGCTCTTTTCTCTCCTTACAGATGCTGCCAGACCTGCTGAGATTTTCCAGCATTTTCTCTTTTGGTTTAAGAATCTATCTACCTCATCCAGTAAGATATTCAGTGACCCCCAACTCCACTGCCTTCTGAGGCAGAGTTCCACAACCTTTTGGAGGAAAAAAAAATCTCCACATCTCTGTCCTAAAACCCAGTTCTGGACTCACCCAGTTCTGGACTCACCCACATGAGGAAACATCCTTTCCACATCCAGCTTACCAACACCATTCAGGGTCTTATATGCTTCAATCAAGTCAACCCTGTCCCTGTGGAGGTTTATTGGTGAGGGAAATAATTTTTTTTGTGTGGGCATGAGCAACATCAAAGGAGATTAGCACTGGCTGTCACCTACAGTGTATTGTGTTTACATTTAAAAAGAGCGCAGAGTGAATTTCTAGTAGTGACCGACAACTTGACATTGGGGAGCGCGGAAAGCTCTGAATAATTCAAGTGCAAAGTATAATTATATGTCCTGCCAGACCTTTGAACGAACAGAATGTGAACATGGCTGAATTGTCGACATACACCTACAAAATATCAATTAAGGCGAGAAAAGCTCTGATTGATTTTCAGCACTCGGAGTTGTGAAGCATATCAATAATGGCCAAGGGTGAGCAGGGCAGAATGAGAAAATTCACTGCTTCCAATCCCCAGTGAGTTCAGTCCTGTTTTATTTTGTGGTGGTTTAATGGCATATGTTGAATTGGTAAGATGAAGTAGGCTGGGAAGAGGCTTGTTATCGAAAAGACCTGCTTCTGTGCTGAAAAATCCGGAGGGGTGCTTCGGTCCGCTTCCTGTTTCTGGGCCAATCCTTTATTCTTTTCACCAAAAACAGAAAATGCTGGAAAATCTCAGCAGGCCTGACAGCAGCTGTGGAGAGAGAATAGAGCCGACGTTTCGAGTCTGGATGACCCTGCGTCAGAGTTAAAGACAAAGAGAAAAGGACATGATTTATACTGTAAGGGTGAGGGGGGAGTGTTTGTGCAATTGACCAAGATGTCACAGACTAAAGGACAAAGGGAATATAAATGGTGGTTATAAAGTCTGAGAATGGTGCTAATAGCGTCCATTAAGAGATCGGAATGTGTAAAAGGCAGAACAAAGGTGCAGAGTGTAGGAATGTAGCAGGTAGCCCGAGTGAGGTGGATTTGGGGTGGGGGGGGGGTGATGTATTCTCTCCACAGATACTGTCAGATCAGCTGATACATTTTGGTAAGATTGGCAGATGTGCGCTAAGGGAGAGTGGGAGAGAATCAATAAATCTGCTGATCACAGAGAGGGAGCAGATATATTGGGTGACCTTTACTGTTTACTGAAAACTTTTACCTGATCTAACCGTACATTAATAGCCCTGCCTCTTGTCTGTGGTGAACTTTTCTATTTGTCGTTTTTTTAATTAATTTGCAGTTCATTTAACCATAAAAAGCATCACTGTGATTGGTACGTCGAATGATTCTTCTTCCCCTTTCCTTTTCATTTTTCATCAAACATAAAAAAAAGTGACTTTCTTTCAGCCTTTATTTCTGATGTGTCACAGGATGTGCCGTTACCTCGCGCTTCCCTTTATAGAAGTGGAGTTTCAGTGCATGTCCAACACTTTATCCCCATGTGATTCTCGGCACGGTAGTTTTAATTAAAATAGCACCAATTGGCAGAGTTTGAACTGAAACATACTGACCTCGGCAACTGTTTTGTGCAGTCAGTCAGCAGGACTGGGTGCAGAGAATGGTCGCTGGCCAGAGGAACAGTCAATATTGGATCTCAGGCCACATTTGAATGAGCTGAAGCAAATTCCAGACATTTGTTGGCTGTCCTTAGGCAATCTGTCAACTGTAATGATGCTCAGGGTGTGTTTTTCTAGTCCTATTAGCAGCAGACATTGTCGTAGGCAGGATGGGAAAATTTGGAGAGCTGCCAAAAGTCAACTGGGCGGAATTCTATGAAAAGAATTGTAAGTGTTGAACAAGTGGGAAAACTGGAGAGAACCACAGTGATTTTATTTAGGTGTGCTTTCAGTCGTAATCGTAACACATTTAGTTAAAAAAAGTGCCAGGATGTGATTCTCGCCAGTAGGGGGAGGGGCATGGAGACTAATTTCGCTGGTGAAGCTGGCTGCTGAGCTGTAGGGGCACCATTGTGCTGGCACCCTGATCTGCCAGTGCACTAGGAGATCTCCTGTCACCACCACCCCCCCCTCCCCTCTCCCCTCCCACCACCCCCCTTCCCCATGGACATCGGGACCCGCCATCCATTTCACTGGCAAATCAGTGCCGGTAAGATGGTGGGGGGCGAGAAACCAGGCATGATCCTGATTTTTTGCCTCTCGCCCTATCTTACTGGCTCGCCTCACCGATTGGCTGGCGGTGCGAGCCAGTAAGATTGCAGCCGATTGGCTTTTGGCAGTTCTCCAAATTTTCCCATCTTGCCTGCGACGATAGCCGCCGCAGGCAGGACTGGAGAATTCCGGCCTTGTGAAGATCCCGGGATGGATAGGAAGCAATCGGGAAGGGGTTATGACGCAGGAGTTGGCAATGGCCTTCAGCAATGTTTTTTCTCATCCAAAGCTTCCCAGCCGCTGTTCGGATCCTTTGGATCCTTTAGAAAAACAATGTAAATGGGCCCTGCAATGGAACAAATCATTCAGTCTTTGTAAAAACAGAATGAGTGGGAATGTTCAGCGCTGGGATCTGCTAAAGGAAACTGGAGCAGATCCTCTCCTCTTGGCTCCGACTCATCCACATACTGGGACTTTTTTCTCTGGAGCGTAGAAGGCTGAGGGTGACCTTATGGAGGTCTATAAAATAATGAGAGGCACAGATCAGCTCGATAATCAATATCTTTTCCCAAAGGTAGGGGAGTCTAAAACTAGAGGGCATGGGTTTAAGGTGAGAGGGGAGAGATACAAAAGTGTCCAGAGGGGCAATTTTTTCACACAGAGGGTGGTGAGTGTCTGGAACAAGCTGCCAGTAGTAGAGGCGGGTACAATTTTGTCTTTTAAAAAGCATCTAGACAGTTACATGGGTATGATGGGTATAGAGGGATATGGGCTAAATGCGGGCAATTGGGATTAGCTTAGGGGTTTTAAAAAAAAGGGTGGCATGGACAAGTTGGGCCGAAGGGCCTGTTTCCATGCTGTAAACCTCTATGACTCTAAGTATTTTTTTTAATGACAGTGATCTTTGGGGGTTGCTAGTTAGGCTGCAGCCAGATCACCTTTCCCCAGACTCAACCAGCCTACTATCATTTCGGAGAGAGGGAAAGAGGCCCACCATTTGAATAATCAAAGGGCCGAGAGCCTATTTCAGGCGGGGATCCCACTCTTCTGTTTTTCCGGGTTTAGCAAATGATGGGTGGTGCACAACTGGTGGAAAGTGCGGCACAGTTTGTTGGCACAGTGGTTAGCACTGCTGCCTCATAGTGCCAGGGACCCATGTTCGATTCCTGGCTAGGATCGCTGCCTGAGTGGAGTCTGCATGTTCTCCTCGTGTCTGCGTGGGTTTCCTCCCGATGCTTCGGCTTCCTCCCACAGTCCAAAAGACATGCTGGTTAGGGGTATTGGACTGTGCTAAATTCTCCTCCAGTGTCGGAGTGTGGCGACTGGGGGATTTTCACAGTAACTTCACTGCAGCGTTAATATAAGCCTACAAGTAACTAATAAATAAACTTTGTTTTTAACTTTAAAATGTGCAAATGCATCCCATCTGTCAATGTGGATGGTTTAGGCATGTACTTTATTCCAGTAAAACCTAAATGTCTCTAGGTACTGTGTTGCGTAGGTAGCTAGCTTGGGCTGAAGCAGTTGTTAATGAACTGGCTGGTAACTGGAACCGGGGATCACAAACGTCAAAGATCGATTTTGTAAAAGCTCTTCATGCTGAACATCCCTGTTCTGTTGGTGAAATAACTCCTCAGAGGCCGATGTCCCAGATTCCCTTTATTTACAAACTCAATTCCACTCCTCGAATGCTTCAGGTACAAAGTCAGAATCCGGAGTGCCAGTGGACCTGACACTCCCATTTTCATATACAGGTGAGGCTCCCTGATTGGGCAGGCCATTATGTCTTCAATCAGGGAGCTCATACTCCAAGAGGCCCACCTCATGGGCCTTTATTGAAGTAATTACGGTGGGAACAACATATTTGCCGTTTCTGGTGGTTATCTGGCAGATAAGGGATGAGGGACACTTACCTTTATCGATCGAGGCATAGATTACAAAAGCAGGGAAGTCATGTTGGAGCTGTATGGAACTTTGGTGAGGCCGGAGCTGGAGTACTGCATGCAGTTCTAGGTGCCACATTATAGGAAGGATGTGATTGCACTGGAGGGGATGCAGAGAAAGTTCACCAGGATGCTGCCTGGGATGGGACATTTAAGTTATAAAGAGAGGTCATTTTTTTGGAGCTGAGAAGACTGAGGGATGACCTGATCGGGTTGTACAAGATTAAGAGGGACATGCACAGAGTAGATAAGGAGCAGCTGTTCCCTTTAGTTGAAGAGCAAGTCACGAAGGGACATAGGTTCAAGGTGAGGAGCAGGAGGTTTAGGGGAGATGTGAGGAAAAACCTTTTTACCCAGTAGGTGGTGACGGTCTGGAATGCACTGTCTGGGAGGGTGATAGAGACAGGTTGCCTCACATCCTTTAAAAAGTACCTGGATGAGCACTTGGCACCTCATAACATTCAGGGCTATGGGCCAAGTGCTGGCAGATGTGATGAGGTGGGAGTTGAGGTGTTTCTAATGTACCGGTTCTGATGGACCAAAGGGTCTATTCTGCACTGTATGATTCTATGATTCTGTGCAATGGCCTTGCTGGGTTTATGAAGAGTGGGGTTGTGGGTGATTATTCATACCATCAATCTGTTACCACAAGCTACCTTTTGTTCACAAAGCTTTGGACAGATGAAGCCACAATCTGCTACCTGCAAACACTTTCTCACTAATGCTTGTGTAAAGATATGATTGGTTTGAAGTGTGTCGCTCTTGTGTTATTCTGGAGCTCAATTGCCCAGGGTTAGGTTGTTAAGATGTTTTTTCAATCCATCCACTTAAGCACTTAATTTATTTCCTTCCACACTTTAATTATTTTCTCAACAAATCCTCGTATGTATTTTCTCAATGAGTCATACGGACTAATAATACAACTTGAGCAAAAAGCATTGCAGGTATGAATGTTATGAATTATTGGACACTGTGAGGTCCCAGGATAGACTAGCGAAATGCACGTGGGGCTGGCACAGTGGGCAACATGCTCAATGCCCCAGAGTGTAGATTACAAGTGTTGTTGGTGCAGAGAACCTGGGTAAGGCTCATTGAGGCTCCCATTTCTTTGCTAATAAAGGTAAGATTAGAACGTACTTGATGGCCGGTTTTTACAGTGAGGCTCGTAAAATCCTGCCCGAGGGCAATGGAGAATTCCGTTCTGCGAGCCGCGTCTGCCCCGATTCCAGGGTGGGTGTGGCAGCACAATTCCACCCGATATTTCTGCACAGCTCTGCTCAAGACGTTCTGTCCCCATTAACAATTGATATAAAAAAGGCCACCAAAACCTTTCAGTGCATGACCTGCTGTACCTTGGCTTCCAATGATCAATCTGCAAATTGGACTTTTTGACTGCAAACTATTAAACAAACAAAATCAGACACTGTGGAGGCCAGCTATCAGCTCTTCAACTGATCTTGGTGACGTATAAATGCACTATGCAGTATATGGACTGGGGACTTTTCCAAAATATGTAAATCAGTTGTCCCCATATTATGGAGTAAGATCAACCAGTCGCAGCAGACCCAGCCAGTGACAGTAGGTAACCTGCTGGAGCTGCTTCGTTGGACCTACCAAGCCATACTGTTTTGCATCCAAAGAAATGAAACCTTAGACGTTGTTCACAATTTGTACAATAATGGTAAGTTCAGTCCAGGAAGTCATCTCAGCAGTTACATTTATCCCTTCTATGATTTCTCACATGTTTTGAGATGCTGTAATTAGTTGGGCAATTGTTGAAGAAAGTACTCAGCATGTGAACTCGGAATAGATGAATGTATTAGAAGGCGTAATGAAACTTTTGAGCTGACTTAAACACAAGGGAGAAAATTCTGACTGTGGGCAATTAGTACAGAGCAGAAAACATCGGAACAGCCACACATTATAAATCGTATCTCGTTCCCATTGGTGTCAAAGAAAGTAATTTGGAAATGTGTATTATGAGGCTGTTCTGATGTCTTGACACTGCCCAAAGTTAAAATGATCTCCACATTGTCCTGTTGACACGGCGGTTATTAAACATGTGCATCAGATTCATGTTGCGAGTGCCACAATAATGTTTGCTATCATTTTGTTTCCTTTCTCTCTCCCCCACCCTCCCAACCCCACCGCAGGTTTTATCCCAGTGTGTAGCTTGGGGCTCTCACAAGTTGGCAGGATGAACTTTGGCAATGATGTTGGCACGCTGAAGTACTTTACAATTTGCGGGCTGCAAGAAGGCTACGAGCCCTTTGCCGTGAACATGAACAGAGACATCACAATGTGGTTCAGCAAACGGCTGCCTCAGTTTGTACCCGTACCGGCAAACCACGAACATGTCGAGGTAGGGCAGGTGGCGTTCAGGCTCAGTCTCCGGTTCAAAGGGCGGAACGTCATTGTCACTGAGAGATGGGAAAACGGGTCAGAAAAATTGCTGGTCATGGTTGCTTATTTCAAGCCAAACACCAGTGACAAGTTTCAAGCAGATTGCACCTCATATTGATTGTCTTTGAAGGCTAATGATGCCGCTTTTGAAGAAAGTACCTGGTTCAGCTTTCGAGTCATGCCCCTGATGCCTTTGCATTCTGTCGTTGATTCTTGTAATACCTGGGAAACAGATCAGTGATCCTGTACTTCCAGTGGGGGCTACATTTGAAAGGTGAATTGAAAATACAAGTTGTAGCTCAGTCTCCGATTTACACTTTCTTCCAGTCCGGCTCTCTCGATGGGATTGCCGAATCCTAGAGTTTTGTGCGTGATACAGTAACATCATCAAATTCACAATCTGATATCCGTTAACCAGTGTGAGTGGTCAGAGGTACATACATAGCTTTATTTTTCAACCAAATCCCACTTCAAAAAGCAAAACAAGTCCAATCCAATCAATTCCCGCCCCATCAGCGCACACTCAGTCATCAACAAAGCGATGGAAGGTATCATCGACTGTGCTGTCACTACTTATTCGCTAATAATCTGGTCACCAATGCTCTGGCTTCTGCCAGGATCACAGCCTTGGTCCAAACATGGACAAAACAAGCTGAACTCCAGAGGGGAGGTGAGAGTGACTGCCATTGATATTAGGGCAGCCTTTGATCGACACTAAGAAGAGAGGGGTCTGTGTCGATATGCACGATCTTCTTGGAGATCCTCTCCACTTTGAGCCGACGATTTGTGGTGTCAATGGTAGCCATGAGGTGGAGATGCTGGCGTTGGACTGGGGTTAGACACACCCCATCAGCCGGTATCTTCACCCCATGACTACCATCGACAACCCCGGCCCAAACCCGGCAGCTCCACCTCATGGTTACCACTAAGATGTCAGAGCAAGGTTGAAGTCAATTGGAAATTGTGGGGGGAGGTGGGGAGCAATCTCTCCGCTGGCTGGAGTCATACCCAGCAGAAAGGAAAATTGATGTGGTCATTGGAGGCCAATTATCTCGGCCTTCAGACTTGGCTGCAGTAGTTCCTCAGATTTAAACCTGACTATCTTTTGTTCATAAGGTGAGAAATGGTGGTGTTCACTGATGATTACACAGTGTTCCATTCCCTTTGCAATTCCTGAGATAATGAAGTGGTCTTTACACACATGCAGCAAGACTTGGACAACATCCAGGTTTGGACTGTTGAATGGTAAGTCACACTTGTGGCACACAAGGCAATGGTCGTCTCCAACAAGAGAGAATATAACCACCCCCTCTTGAAGTTCAGTGGCATTACCATCATTCAATGCCCCCCCAATCAACACCCTGGGGGGGTCATCATTGTCAAAAAAATGCACGTGACCAGCCACATAAATACTGTGGCTACAAGAGCAAGTCAGAAACTGGAAATTCTGAGATGAGTAACACACCTCCTGACTCTCTGTTCACTATAAGTTACAAGGCAGGAGTGTGTTGGAATACTCTCCACTTTGTCTTGATGAGTGCAATTCTCAAGAAAACCCTCAAAATGCCCAACATCCTCCAAGACAAAGCTTGATTGGCACCCCATTCATCAGCTTAAACACAAACTGCATTCACCACCGTCACAATGTGGCGACTGTGTGTACCATCTACAAGATGCGTTGCAGCAACAAGGCTTCTTCGAAAGGAAGTCCAAGACCCATGAATGGCCACAAACACCTTGAAGGCCGAGGACACCAGGCGCATGGGAACACCATCACCTCCAAGTCCCACACCATACTGACTTGAAAATATATTTCCCGTTCCCTAATCATTACTGGCTCACTGTTCCGGAATGCTTTTCTTACCGAATAGCAGTGTGGGAGTACCTTCACCACATGGACTGCAGCAGCGTAGGGTTAACACTGCTGCTTCACAGTGCCAGAGACCCGGGCTCGATTCCTGGCTTGGGTCACTGTCTGTGTGGAGTTTGCACATTCACCCCGTGTCTGCGTGGGTTTCCTCCGGGAGTCATAGAGGTTTACAGCATGGAAACAGTTCGGCCCAACTTGTCCATGCCACCCTTTTTTCTTTAAAACCCCTAAACTAATCCCAATTGCCCGCATTTGGCCCATATCCCTCTATACCCATCGTACCCATGTAACTATCTAAATGCTTTTTAAAAGACAAAATTGTACCCGCCTCTACTACTACCTCTGGCAGCTTATTCCAGACACTCACCACCCTCTGTGTGAAAAAATTGCCCCTCTGGACACTTTTGTATCTCTCCACTCTCACCTTAAGCCGATGCCCTCTAGTTTTAGACCCCCTACCTTTGGGAAAAGATATTGACTATCTAGCTGATCTATGCCCCTCATTATTTTATAGACCTCTATAAGTTCACCCCTCAGCTTCTTACATTCCAGAGAAAAAAGTCCCAGTTTATCCAGCCTCTCCTTATAACTCAATCCATCAAGTCCCGGTAGCATCCTAATAAATCTTTTCTGCACTCTTTCTAGTTTAATAATATCCTTTCTATAATAAGGTGACCAGAATTGCATACAGTATTCCAAGTGTGGCCTTACCAATGTCTTGTGCAACTTCAACAAGACATTCCAACTCCTGTATTCAATGTTCTGACTGATGAAACCAAGTATGCTGAATGGCTTCTTCACCACTCTGTCCACCTGTGACTCCACTTTCAAGGAGCTATGAACATGTACCCCTAGATTCTTTGTTCTGTAACTCTCCCCAACGCCCTACCATTCACTGAGTAAGTCCTGCCCTGGTTCAATCTACCAAAATGTATCACCTTGCATTTGTCTAAATTAAACTCCATCTGCCATTTGTCAGCCCACTGGCCCAATTGATCAAGATCCCGTTGCCATTGGAGATAACTCTCTTCACTGTCCACTATGCCACCAATCTTAGAGTCATCTGCAAACTTACTAACCATGCCTCCTATATTCTCATCCAAATCATTAATATAAATGACAAATAACAAATAACAGTGGACCCAGCACTGATCCCTGAGGCACACCACTTGTCACAGGCCTCCAGTTTGAAAAACAACTGTCTACAACCACCCTCTGGCTTCTGTCAAGAAGCCAATTTTGTATCCATTTAGATACCTCACCCTGGATCCCGTGAGATTTAACCTTATGCAACAACATATCATGCGGTACCTTGTCAAAGGCCTTGCTAAAGTCCATGTAGACAACATCAACTGCATTGCCCTCATCTACCTTCTTGGTTACCCCTTCAAAAAACTCAATTAAATTTATGAGACATGATTTTCCACTCACAAAGCCATGCCGACTATCCCTAATCAGTCCTTGCGTCTCTAAATGCTTGTAGATCCATCTCTCAAAATACCTTCCAACAATTTACCCACCACAGATGTGAGGCTCACTGGCCTGTAGTTCCCAGGCTTTTCCCTGCAGCCCTTTTTAAACAAAGGCACAACATTTGCCACTCTCCAACCTTCAGGCACCTCACCTGTGACTATCGATGATTCAAATATCTCGGCTAGGGGACTCGCAATTTCCTCCCTAGCCTCCCACAAAGTCCTGGGAATACACTTCATCAGGTCCCGGGGACTTATCTACCCTGATGCGCTTTAAGACCTCCAGCACCTCCTTCTCTGTAATATGTACACTCCTCAAGACATCACTATTTACTGTGCATCACTGTGCTCCGGTTTCCTCCCACAGTCTGAAAGCCGTGCTGGTTAAGTGCATTGGCCATGCTAAATTCTCCCTCAGTGTACCTGAACAGGTGCCGGAGTGTGGCGACTAGGGGATTTTCACAGTAACTTTGTTGTAGTGTTAATGTAAGCCTACTTGTGACACTAATAAATAAACTTACTTTATTTGAAGAAAGCGGCTCAACTACTATCTTCTCAAGGGCGATAAGGGATGGGCAATAAATGCTGGCTTTTGCCAGCAATGTCCACATCCCGTAAGTTAATCAATTTAAAAAAAAGCCTCAATGACTCACAAACCTAAGTCCTATCATTTGACTGCAGTTGACAACACATTAAACATGCCAGCTACAGGTCACCTTGTTGTAAATTTTGTAAGGCCGTTTCTGCACTTACAGGTTAAAAGGTTATTTAAATAACATTCCAGCCCAGATATTTGTGACCAGGCCGATCTACAAAAAGCTTGAGTGAACATCTCTAATGTGGGCTCTTACTTTGAGTAAAATTACACTTTGGCCTGCTTCAAAATGGCTGCTTAGATTTTCACAGCTACCTTTGGTGATATTACATGTGATTCATCATTTTGCACTTTTTAATTAATATGCTGAAGTTAGAAGTAGATTTGCTGATCCTTCTGTGGCATTTCTGTCAAGGTGACAAGAATAGATGGCACGGTCGATAGCTCGCCCTGCTTGAAGGTCATACAGAGGTCGTTTGGATCTCAAAACAGCAACACCGACATTGTTTTTTATCGCCTGAGCATGCCCATTGAATGTGCGGAAGTGTTCTGCAAGATGCCCAGCGGTGGACTGGCAAACACCAATATCCTACCTCAGAAAAACGAAATTGAAGACTTTGATGCGGACTCCGACTTTGAGGTTCTGATGAAGACAGCGCACGGACACCTGGCCTCAAGCACGTCGGAGAAAGAGAAGGAAAGCACCAAAGCCGAATTCAACAACCATAAGGATTATAATCAGGAAAAGCCTTCCCGGCTGAAACAGAGGTGAGTAGCTCCTTTGCTCCAGTTTCCTCGTTTATTGCAACACTGTCCTTTTGCCTTTGAAAGCAGAGTTTGAATCTTTCCCGAGTGCTAAGATGCCCTTAAAAATTTAGGGACAGCACAGTGGCACAGTGGTTAGCACTGCTGCCTCACATCACCAGGGACCCAGGTTCGATTCCGACCTTGGGTCACTGTTTGTGTGGAGTTTGCACATTCTCCCTGTCTCTGCGTGGGTTTCCTTCAGTTTTCTCCCACAGTCCAAAGATATGCAGGTTAGCTAGATTAGCCACGCTAAATTATCCCTTAGTGTCCAAGATGTGCAGATTAGGTGGATTGGCCATGCTAAATTGCCCCTTAGTGTCCAAAGATGTGTAGGTTAGGGCGATTAGCCTCGGTAAAATGCTCTTTCAGAGAATCGGTGCAGACTCGATGGGCTGAATGGCCTTCTTCCGAACTGTAGGGATTCTATGATTCCATCACTAAGTCACTTTTTTCCAAAAACAAAGGAAGGCCGATTGAATCAGCATTGCCTTGTAACTGAAATTTGTGACGGATGGAATCATCTTTGTTGCTTCCTTCGCGAGCAATAAGATTCTTCCTATGATTAGGAATCCGAACATATTTCCACTGCCCTACTCCTTTATTGATCTGGTGGGTGTGCTTGCTGTCAGATGAATGTATTCACTCACTGGCGTTTGCCGCTGCATTCATTCAATGACTTGTTGGACTGCCCCACTTCTCCACCACTTCATCAACTCACCAGCAATCACTGCCCCAATGATCTGTTGGACATGGCTGTTGCTGGGTGAATCTATTATTCCGTTTGGTGTACCTCCTACTCATTCACTCATTAATTCACCGGACAAGCCTCACTGTTTGTAAGACAGTGGTCACTCCACACAAAGCTAAATCAATTTACTGGTAACTGCTGCTGCACGTCAGTCGCCGCTCCATTGGTTTATTGATTAGCTGCTTTGCACATTCTTCATTTATTAATCACTGGTACGGGGTTGCTCTATTAATCCATTGTTAATACATCTTTCTGCTCTGACTTTATTCATTCACTGCTGCCTGCTTTGCATTAACATGTTACCTTTTCCTCGCAACAACTACCATATTATAGAGTCATAGGCCGGGATTTTACCGGCACGCCCGCCCCGATTCCGGGGGCGGACGAGGCTCGGAGAACGGCATTCCCCACTGCCTCGGGTAGGATCGTACGAACCTCAAGCGGGACGTGCTGCTAAAATTTCGCCCATCTAGTCATGGAGCAATGCAGCACAGAAACAGACCCTTTGGCCCAACTGGTCCATGCCAACCGTGGTGCCTTCCCAGCTAGTCCAAACTGCCCGTGTTTGGCCAATCTCCCTCTAATCATTTCCCATCCATGTACTTATATAAATGCTTTTTAAATGTTGCTCTTGTACCAGCCTCAACCACACTCTCTGGCAGCTCATTCCACACACGCATTATTACTTAATTGATTCACTTGCATTGCTCCAGCACTTTGTCTGATGTTCAGTTTCTGATTTCTTTGCTCTCGATGAATTTATTAATCATTTATTCTCTGGTACTCCAGGAATTTGACAATCCGCTGCTGTGCCCCGTGGTCTATGAATTGATGAATTCACCGGTGCCCACCTTCGTTTGTATTCGCCCCCACTGCTGCACTTTTCTGGGTCTCCCCCTCCCGCCCCAACTCTGGAAAATGCTTTACCCAGTGATGCCAATTGCTCCAGTAGTTAACTAATTCAGTGGTGTCGCCTTAGCTGCCGTCAGTCTCCTTTCACTGTTGTCAGTGATTCATATGGTCTGCGCAGGCAGACTTCTCGCCATCTGAAGCCCACCTGCTGCAGCTTGCGGATGGGCTGCGGCTTTGGCTGGGGTAGTGAGGGGGGGGGGACCTAATTAATATACGTTACAGTCAGAATCCGCTTCTCATTCAGGACCCAAACGCCTCTGTTGTCTGACCCAGCTCTGCCTTCTTGAATCCGCCCACAGATCAGGGGCAATTCTCACGGTTGACATCCTCCTGCCGGATGGGAGGCAGGGAATTCACCTTTTCTCATTTCAATTGCTGCAAATGTTTTGGCAGGTTGCTATCTCTCTGCTAGTTCACAGTCTTACCCGGGTGCCGGGTCACTCTGGTCTCCGTTTCTGGTGTATGGATAGTCTTCAGTAGACTTAAGGAGGGCCCGACTCTTTCTAAAATTAGGGATCCATTCTAGCCTAGAGAAGAGCAGCAACAGAGAGAAAGGCCGCTTCTAACTGCAGTCAAAATGAGAGCACAGAAAGAAAGTAATGATTCAAATTCCTCGGGTAATGAAGCAGTCTGTGTCTGCACGCAGTGCATCAGTGTTCAGACTTGGACTGAATAGTGACAAGCAACATTTGTGCCACTCAAGTATGAGGGAGTAGCCATCTCCAGTAAAAGAGCGCCTAAACATTTTCCCTTGACATTTGGTAATGTTATCACGGCTGAATATCCTACCATCAACATTCTCAGAATCGTAGAATCATACAGTGCAGAAGAGGCCATTCAGCCCATCGAGTCCACACCAACACATTAGAAACACCTGAACTCCCACCTAATCCCATCTGCCAACACTTGGCCCATAGCCCTGAATGTTGTGCTGTGCCAAGTGCTCATCCAGGTACTTTTTAAAGGATGTGAGGCGACCTGCCTCCGCCACCCTCCCAGGCAGTGTATTCCAGACCGTCATTCTTGGTGTTACCATGAATCAGAAATAGGGGGCAGGATTCTCCCATGCCCCCCTCGCAGTGGGTTTAATGGCAGGCAGGTAGAGGGGGGGGACAATGCAGCGGTCTGGAATAGAGAGATCCAGTGAGCGTGGACCCTGGAGTGGGTGGTGGGGGCAGCATCTATCAGGTCCATCTTCCAGAGTGTTCCTGGAGATCCATCCTCTCTCTTCACTGGTGGGTCAGTTATGTCCGGATCCCTTTCAAAAATGACACCCAGGTATATAATGATGGGGTAAGAGCCATTCAGCACCCCCCTCCTCCCCCGCCCTCAGTCAATATGTCAGGAAGCCCCTGTGGTTGCACGATGCGGTGTGAATGGCGACCAGCCTCGGCAGCGGAGAACACTCCCGCCCTGCACCCCGTCCCCTGGCTCAGGACTTAGCTCCAGATGGGAGAATTCTGCCCCATGAGAATTAACCTGATGACTGTAACTTGCTGCAAGCCACATTCACTTGCTTGGTAACAAGAACAACATTTGGAACCACTAATGGGTGAAACATTTTTATCAGGTGACATGTTACTGGTGCATTAAAACAGTGTTGCAGAATATATTCCTACACACTAACAAAACACATCCTTTTTTCAGGTTTATGTTAAAAAGGACAAAACCTGATTATAACTTGGCTCACTCTTCAACGCGACTGACAGAGGAAGTACTGGCAGACGATAGGGATGATTATGATTTTCTGATGCAGACAACAACAGTAAGTGGTTTCTGGTCGTCACCCTCAACTAAAATTTAACCAAACACATCAAACCTTTTTATTTGTTTTCGAACCAGTTTTCATATACAGGGTTAAGCTGAACGCAACTTGTGAATCCTACCCATCTACCCAGCTGTTGTCCAGTAATTTTTATAAAGCATGAATGGATGTGCAGTAATAATGGGCGGCATGGTGGCACAGTGGTTAGCACTGCTGCCTCACAGCCCCAGGGACCCGGGTTCAATTCCGGCCTCGGGTCACTGTCTGTGTGGAGTTTGCACATTCTCCCCGTATCTTTGTGGGTTTGCTCCGGGTGCTCTGGTTTCCTCCCACACTCCAAAGATGTGCGGGTTAGGTTGATTGGATGTGCTAAATTGACCCAAGTGTCAGGGGGATTAGCAGGGTAAATCTGAGGAATTGTGGGAGTAGGATCTGTGTTTCAGTGCAGGCTCGATGGGCTGAATGGCCTCCTCCTGCACTGTAGGGATTCTATGATTCTAACAGTTGGAGCATGCATCATTTATTTTGTTCTCCATTCTTCTATCCACTGTTTTCCGGATATGGGTACAAAACATGATCGTGGTTGATGTGGGGATCAGTTTAACTGAGTTGGCTAAATGTGCGGGTTAGGTTGATTGGCCATGATAAATTGCCCCTTAGCGTCAGGGGATTAGGAGGGTAAATATGTGGGATTACGAGAATAGAGCCTGGGTGGGATTGTTGTTGGTGCAGGCTCGATGGGCCGAATGGCCTCCTTCTGCACTATAGATTCTGTGGGCAGGATTTTACCGGCATGTCCGCCCGAGGTTCGTACGATCCCGCCTGAGGCTAATGGAGAGTGCCGTTCTCCGAGCCTTGCTTGCCCCTGGAACCGGGGCTGGCGTGCTGGCAAAATTCCGGCCTATGATTCTATGACTGGTTCATGATGCAGAGTGACGCCAACAGCACAGGTTCAATTCCCGTCCTGGCTGAGATTATTCACATCCCTTCTCAGCATTGCCCCTCGGCTGAGGGTGATCCTCAGGTTAAATCACCACCAGTCAGCTCTGTCTCCTCAAAGGGGACAAAGTCACCTGGGATTATGGCAACTTTACTTATAACCTAGTGGTGGGTATACTGTTGCTTCTATTTAAAAAATTGTGGAAACAAAATTAAAATGTATTTTGAGTTCTACCTGAGGTGAAAGTGCACATTGGCAGATGCGTGTCATTTTTGTGTTTGGCTGCATGACTAAGGGCGGGATTTTCTGGCCGCGCTCCCCCCAAGGCCGGAAATTCCTGCCTGAGGTCAACGGACCTGTGCATGGTCTGCGCCCCACCCCCCCACCCCCCCCCCCCCCCACCCCACTACGATTCCTGTGGCGGGCGGGACGGGAATATTCTGCCCTAAATCTCTGCCAACATCAATCTTTTCCTCCGGTTTCTCTTCCAAAATATTAACTGATGTGGAGATGCCAGTGTTGGACTGGGGTGGGCACAGTAAGAAGTCTCTCAACACCAGATTAAGGTCCAACAGGTTTATTTGGAATCACGAGCTTTCAGAGCACTGCTCCTTCATCAGGTGAGCAGCGCGAAGGAGCAACGCTCCGAAAGCTCGTGATTCCAAATAAACCTATTGGACTTTAACCTGGTGTGAGACTCCTTACTAACATATTACGTGTTACCCCATTTGTGCAGCAGAATAACTTCAGCTTGAAGCAGTTCTACAAATGTCTTGGCTTCTGGCTTTTCCCCCTGTACAATGTGGGGTGAAAAACAGAAGGAGGTGGCAACAGAATGAGTGTGACATCAAGCAACAGTACTTTGAAAAGATCTGTGATTGGCGCTTTATTGCCAAGGATTTCTTCCAGTCCCGGCAATGTGAGGTTTGTTTTGCCCCTGGACGAAGCAAGTGAAAAGTTTAACAACACCAGGTTAAAGTCCAACAGGTTTATTTTGTAGCAAAAGCCACACAAGCTTTCGGAGCTCCAAGCCCCTTCTTCAGGTGAGTGGGAATTCTGTTCACAAACAGGGCATATAAAGACACAGACTCAATTTACATGAATAATGGTTGGAATGCGAATACTTACAGCTAATCAAGTCTTTAAGATACAAACAACGTGAGTGGAGAGAGCATCAAGACAGGCTAAAAAGATGTGTATTGTCTCCAGACAAGACAGCCAGTGAAACTCTGCAGGTCCAGGCAGGCTGTGGGGGTTACAAATAGTGTGACATGAACCCAATATCCCGGTTGAGGCCGTCCTCGTGTGTGCGGAACTTGGCTATCAGTTTCTGCTCAGCGACTCTGCGCCGTCGTGTGTCGTGAAGGCCGCCTTGGAGAACGCTTACCCGAATATCAGAGGCCGAATGCCCGTGACCGCTGAAGTGCTCCCCAACAGGAAGAGAACAGTCTTGCCTGGTGATTGTCGAGCGGTGTTCATTCATCCGTTGTCGCAGCGTCTGCATGGTTTCCCCAATGTACCATGCCTCGGGACATCCTTTCCTGCAGCGTATCAGGAAATAAATAAATAATACCAAATAAACCTGTTGGACTTTAACCTGGTGTTGTTAAACTCCTTACTGTGTTTACCCCAGTCCAACGCCGGCATCTCCACATCGAAGCAAGTGAGACAGTGGACGGGATTTTCCGGCCGTGCTCACCCCAAAACCGGAAAATCCTGGCCGAGGTCAGGCCAAGGTCAACGGACCTTTCCATGGTCTGCCCCTCGCCTGTTACCATTCCCATGGCAGGCGGAACGGGAAAATTGGCCGCTATGGCCGGAATTCTCTGGCCGTTCACGCCTATGTCCAACGCTGCGGGCAAGGACAGAGCATTTGGTGCTCAGCCAAGTCGCCGTTCACTGCAGCGGGACCAGAGAATCCCACTGGTGTGAAGAGCCGGAGAATCCCCTTACACCCCCCCCCCCCCCTCTCCTATGTTGCTGGGTAGCATTCTGTGCCTCTGTGTCATGTTAATAAAGTGGCAGTGAATTCTTTTAACATTGGAGGTTGTGAAAAGTGAACAAACTGTTCTGAAGTTTGGAGTCAGAGTCTCTCGGCTGATGAAAAAGTTTCCTTCTTTACAGTACTATTATTCTGTGAGAATATTTCCCGGACAGG
>NW_027593180.1:0-30000 GCF_964213995.1 Mustelus asterias
GGAGAGGTTGAGGGAGGGAATTCCAGAGCTTAGGGATGCCCCCCCGCCCCAGGCAGCTGAAGGCACCAATGGCGGAGCGATGGGAATCGGGGGATGCTCGACAGACCGGAATTGGAGTAGCGCAGAGATCTCGGAGGGTTGTAGGAGCTGGAGGAGGTTACAGAGATAGGGAGGGGGTGTAGGGAGCTGGAGGAGGTTACAGAGATAGGGAGGGGGTGTAGGGGCTGGAGGGGGTTTCAGAGATAGGGAGGGGGTGTAGGGGCTGGAGGAGGTTACAGAGATAGGGAGGGGGTGTAGGGGCTGGAGGAGGTTACAGAGATAGGGAGGGGGTGTAGGGGGGTGGAGGGGGTTACAGAGATAGGGAGGGGGGTGTAGGGGCTGGAGGGGGTTACAGAGATAGGGAGGGGGTGTAGGAGCTGGAGGAGGTTACAGAGATAGGGAGGGGGTGTAGGGGCTGGAGGGGGTTACAGAGATAGGGAGGGGGTGTAGGGGCTGGAGGGGGTTACAGAGATAGGGAGGGGTGTAGGGACTGGAGGAGGTTACAGAGATAGGGGGGGAGTGTAGGGGACTGGAGGAGGTTACAGAGATAGGGAGGGGGTGTAGGAGCTGGAGGAGGTTACAGAGATAGGGAGGGGGTGTAGGGGACTGGAGGAGGTTACAGAGATAGGGAGGGGGTGTAGGAGCTGGAGGAGGTTACAGAGATAGGGAGGGGGTGTAGGGGCTGGAGGGGGTTACAGAGATAGGGAGGGGGTGTAGGGGCTGGAGGAGGTTACAGAGATAGGGAGGGGGTGTAGGGGCTGGAGGAGGTTACAGAGATAGGGAGGGGGTGTAGGGGCTGGAGGGGGTTTCAGAGATAGGGAGGGGGTGTAGGGGCTGGAGGAGGTTACAGAGATAGGGAGGGGGTGTAGGGACTGGAGGAGGTTACAGAGATAGGGAGGGGGTGTTGGGGCTGGAGGGGGTTACAGAGATAGGGAGGGGGTGTAGGGGCTGGAGGGGGTTACAGAGATAGGGAGGGGGTCTTATGGCTGGAGGGGGTTACAGAGATAGGGAGGGGGTGTAGGGAGCTGGAGGAGGTTACAGAGATAGGGAGGGGGTGTAGGGAGCTGGAGGAGGTTACAGAGATGGGGAGGGGGTGTAGGGACTGGAGGAGGTTACAGAGATAGGGAGGGGGTGTTGGGGCTGGAGGGGGTTACAGAGATAGGGAGGGGGTGTAGGGGCTGGAGGGGGTTACAGAGATAGGGAGGGGGTGTTATGGCTGGAGGGGGTTACAGAGATAGGGAGGGGGTGTAGGGAGCTGGAGGAGGTTACAGAGATAGGGAGGGGGTGTAGGGAGCTGGAGGAGGTTACAGAGATCGGGAGGGGGTGTAGGGACTGGAGGGGGTTACAGAGATAGGGAGGGGGTGTAGGGGGTGGAGGAGGTTACAGAGATAGGGAGGGGGTGTAGGGGCTGGAGGGGGTTACAGAGATAGGGAGGGGGTGTAGGGAGCTGGAGGAGGTTACAGAGATAGGGAGGGGGTGTAGGGAGCTGGAGGAGGTTACAGAGATCGGGAGGGGGTGTAGGGACTGGAGGGGGTTACAGAGATAGGGAGGGGGTGTAGGGGGGTGGAGGAGGTTACAGAGATAGGGAGGGGGTGTAGGGGCTGGAGGGGGTTACAGAGATAGGGAGGGGGTGTTGGGGCTGGAGGGGGTTACAGAGATAGGGAGGGGGTGTAGGGGCTGGAGGGGGTTACAGAGATAGGGAGGGGGTGTTATGGCTGGAGGGGGTTACAGAGATAGGGAGGGGGTGTAGGGACTGGAGGGGGTTACAGAGATAGGGAGGGGGTGGAGGGGGCTGGAGGAGGTTACAGAGATAGGGAGGGGGTGTAGGGACTGGAGGGGGTTACAGAGATAGGGAGGGGGTGTAGGGACTGGAGGGGGTACAGAGATAGGGAGGGGGTGTAGGGGCTGGAGGGGGTTACAGAGATAGGGAGGGGGTGTAGGGGCTGGAGGGGGTTACAGAGATAGGGAGGGGGTGTAGGGAGCTGGAGGATGTTACAGAGATAGGGAGGGGGTGTAGGGAGCTGGAGGAGGTTACAGAGATAGGGTGGGGGTGTAGGGACTGGAGGGGGTTACAGAGATTGGGAGGGGGTGTAGGGGGCTGGAGGAGGTTACAGAGATAGGGAGGGGGTGTAGGGGCTGGAGGGGGTTACAGAGATAGGGAGGGGGTGTTATGGCTGGAGGGGGTTACAGAGATAGGGAGGGGGTGTAGGGAGCTGGAGGAGGTTACAGAGATAGGGAGGGGGTGTAGGGAGCTGGAGGAGGTTACAGAGATAGGGAGGGGGTGTAGGGACTGGAGGGGGTTACAGAGATAGGGAGGGGGTGTAGGGACTGGAGGAGGTTACAGAGATAGGGAGGGTGTGTTGGGGCTGGAGGGGGTTACGGAGATAGGGAGGGGGTGTAGGGGCTGGAGGGGGTTACAGAGATAGGGAGGGGGTGTTATGGCTGGAGGGGGTTACAGAGATAGGGAGGGGGTGTAGGGAGCTGGAGGAGGTTACAGAGATAGGGAGGGGGTGTAGGGACTGGAGGGGGTTACAGAGATAGGGAGGGGGTGTAGGGACTGGAGGAGGTTACAGAGATAGGGAAGGGGTGTAGGGACTGGAGGAGGTTACAGAGATAGGGAGGGGGTGTTGGGGCTGGAGGGGGTTACAGAGATAGGGAGGGGGTGTTATGGCTGGAGGGGGTTACAGAGATAGGGAGGGCGTGTTATGGCTGGAGGGGGTTACAGAGATAGGGAGGGGGTGTAGGGAGCTGGAGGAGGTTACAGAGATAGGGAGGGGGTGTTGGGAGCTGGAGGAGGTTACAGAGATAGGGAGGGGGTGTAGGGAGCTGGAGGAGGTTACAGAGATAGGGAGGGGGTGTAGGGAGCTGGAGGAAGTTACAGAGATAGGGTGGGGGTGTAGGGACTGGAGGGGGTTGCAGAGATAGGGAGGGGGTGTAGGGGGCTGGAGGAGGTTACAGAGATAGGGAGGGGGTGTAGGGACTGGAGGGGTTACAGAGATAGGGAGGGGGTGTAGGGGCGGGAGGGGGTGTAGGGGCTGGAGGGGGGTTACAGAGATAGGGAGGGAGTGTAGGGGCTGGAGGGGGTTCCAGAGATAGGGAGGGGGTGTAGGGAGCTGGAGGAGCTTACAGAGATAGGGAGGGAGTGTAGGGGCTGGAGGGGGTTACAGAGATAGGGAGGGGGTGTAGGGGGCTGGAGGAGGTTACAGAGATAGGGAGGGGGTGTAGCGAGCTGGAGGAGGTTACAGAGATAGGGAGGGGGTGTAGGGGCTGGAGGGGGTTACAGAGATAGGGAGGGGGTGTCGGGAGCTGGAGGACGTTACAGAGATAGGGAGGGGGTGTAGGGAGCTGGAGGAGGTTACAGAGATAGGGAGGGGGTGTAGGGAGCTGGAGGAGGTTACAGAGATAGGGAGGGGGTGTAGGGAGCTGGAGGGGGTTACAGAGATAGGGAGGGGGGGTGAAGGGGGCTGGACGAGGTTACAGAGATAGTAAGGGGGTGTGGGGACTGGAGGAGGTTACAGAGATAGGGAGGCGGTGTAGGGACCTGAGGAGGTTACAGAAATAGGGAGGGGGGTGTAGGGGGCTGGACGAGGTTACAGAGATAGGAAGAGGGTGTAGGGGCTGGAGGGGGTTACAGAGATAGGGAGGGGGTGTAGGGGCTGGAGGAGGATACAGAGATAGGGAGGGGATGTTGGAGGTTAGAGAGATAGGGAGGGGGATGGGTGTTGGAGTTAACAGAGATAGGCAGTGGGTGTAGGGGCTGGATGAGGTTACAGAGATAGGGAGGGGGTGTAGGGGCTGGATGAGGTTACAGAGATAGGGAGGGGGCATAGGGGCTGTAGGAGGTTATAGAGATGGGGAGGGGTTGTAGGGACTGGAGGGGGTTACAGAGATAGGGAGTGTTTGTAGGGGCTGGAGGAGGTTACAGAGATAGGGAGGGGGTGTACGGGCTGGAGGAGGTTACAGAGATAGGGAGGGGGTGTAGGGGCTGGAGGAAGTTACAGAGATAGGGAGGGAGTGTACGGGCTGGAGGAGGTTACAGAGATAGGGAGGGGATGTAGGGGCTGGAGGGGGTTACAGAGATAGGGAGGGGGTGTAGGGTCTGGAGGAGGTTACAGTGATAGGGAGGGCCTGTAGGGGCTGGAGGAGGTTACAGAGATAGGGAGGGGCTGGAGGAGGTTACAGAGATAGGGAGGGGGTGTAGGGGCTGGAGGGGGTTACAGAGATAGGGAGGGGGAGTCGGGACTGGAGGAGGTTACAGAGATAGGGAGGGGGTGTAGGGACCTGAGGCGGTTACAGAGATAGGGTGGGGGTGTACGGGCTGGAGGAGGTTACAGTGATAGGGAGGGGGTGTACGGGCTGGAGGAGGTTACAGAGATAGGGAGGGGGTGTAGGGGCTGGAGGAGGTTACAGAGATCGAGAGGGGTTGTAGGGGCTGGAGGAGGTTACAGAGATAGGGAGGGTTGTAGGGGCTGGAGGGTGTTAGAGAGATAGGGCGGGGTGTAGGGACTGGAGGAGGTTACAGAGATCGGGAGGGGGTGTACGGGCTGGAGGAGGTTACAGAGATAGGGAGGGGATGTACGGGCTGGAGGAGGTTATAGAGATAGGGAGGGGGTGTAGGGGGTTACAGAGACAGGGAGGGGGTGTAGGGGGCTGGAGGAGGTTACAGAAATAGCGAGGGTGTGAGAGAGAGAGAGTGTGTGTGTGAGACTGTGTGAGAGAGAGTGTGTGTGTGAGAGAGTGTGTGTGTGTAAGGGAGAGCGTGTGAGAGAGAGAGTGTGTGAGAGAGAGTGTGTTGTGTGTGAGTGAGAGTGTGTGTGTGTGAGTGAGAGTGTGTGTGTGTGAGTGAGAGTGTGTGTGTGAGAGAGAGAGAGTGTGTGTGTGAGAGAGAGTGTGTGAGAGAGAGTGTGTGTGTGAGAGAGTGTGTGTGAGAGAGAGAGTGTGTGAGAGAGAGAGTGTGTGTGAGAGAGAGAGTGTGTGTGTGAGAGAGAGTGTGTGTGAGAGAGAGTGTGTGTGAGAGAGTGTGTGTGAGAGAGAGTGTGTGAGAGAGAGAGTGTGTGAGAGAGAGTGTGTGTGTGAGAGAGAGTGTGTGTGTGTGAGAGAGAGTGTGTGTGCGAGAGAGTGTGTGAGAGAGAGAGTGTGTGAGAGAGAGAGAGTGTGTGAGAGAGAGTGTGTGTGTGAGAGAGAGAGTGTGTGTGTGTGTGAGAGAGAGTGTGTGTGAGAGAGAGTGTGTGTGTGTGAGAGAGAGTGTGTGTGAGAGAGAGTGTGTGTGTGAGAGAGTGTGTGTGTGACAAAGTGTGTGAGCGAGAGAGTGTGTGAGAGAGAGTGTGTGTGAGAGAGAGTGTGTGTGTGAGAGAGAGAGTGTGTGTGAGAGAGAGAGTTTGTGTGTGAGAGAGAGTGTGTGAGAGTGGGAGGGTGGGTGTGGGGGGAGGGGAGGGTGGGTGCGGGGAGGAGGGGAGGGTGGGTGCGGGGGGGGAGGGGAGGGGAGGGTGGGTGCGGGGGGGAGGGGAGGGGAGGGTGGGTGTGGGGGGACGGGAGGGTGGGTGTGGGGGGAGGGGAGGGTGGGTGTGGGGGGAGGGGAGGGTGGGTGTGGGGGGAGGGGAGGGTGGGTGTGGGGGGAGGGGAGGGTGGGTGCGGGGGGAGGGGAGGGGAGGGTGGGTGCGGGGGGGAGGGGAGGGTGGGTGCGGGGGGGAGGGGAGGGTGGGTGCGGGGGGGAGGGGAGGGGAGGGTGGGTGTCGGGGGGAGGGGAGGGTGGGTGTCGGGGGGAAGGGATGGTGGGTGTGGGGGGGGAGGGGATGGTGGGTGTGGGGGGGGAGGGGATGGTGGGTGTTGGGGGGGAGGGGAGGGTGGGTGTCGGGGGGGAGGGTAGGTGTGGGGGAGGGTGGGTGTGGGGGGAGGGGAGGGTGGGTGTGGGGGGGAGGGGAGGGTGGGTGTGGGGGGGAGGGGAGGGTGGGTGTCGGGTGGGGGGATGGTGGGTATTGGGGGGAGAGGGGAGGGTGGGTGTCGGGGGAGGAGGGTGGGTGTGGGGGGAGGGGAGGGTGGGGGGGAAGGCAGGGTGGGTGTGGGGGTGGGAGGGGAGGGGAGGGTGGGTGTGGGGGGAAGGGGAGGGTGGGTGTGGGGGGGTGGAGGGGAGGGTGGGGGGAGGGGAGTGTGGGTGTGGGGGGGGAAGGGGAGGGTGGGTGTGGGGGGGGAAGGGGAGGGTGGGTGTGGGGGGGGAAGGGGAGGGTGGGTGTGGGGGGGGAAGGGGAGGGTGGGTGTGGGGGGGGAAGGGGAGGGTGGGTGTGGGGGGGAGGGAAGGGGAGGTGTGGGGGGGAGGGGAGGGGGGGTGTGGGGGGGACGGGAGGGGGGGTGTGGGGGGGAGGGGGAGGGGGGGGTGTGGGGGGGAGGGGAGGGTGGGTGTGGGGGGAGGGGAGGGTGGGTGTGGGGGGGGGAAGGGGAGGGTGGGTGTGGGGGGGAGGGGGAGGGTGGGGGGTGGGGGGGAGGGGAGGGTGGGTGTGGGGGGAGGGGAGGGTGGGTGTGGGGAGGGGAGGGGAGGGTGTGTGTGGGGGGAGGGGAGGGTGGGTGTGGGGGGGGGAGGGGGAGGGTGGGTGTGGGGGGACGCAGGGTGGTGTTGGTGGCCTGGTCTTGGAAGATCTTGGCATCTCCAGCGCCCCTCCCCGAGCTTTCGGGCTGAGGATTAGCAGGTTAGGGTGGATTGGCCGTGCGAGATTCTCCCTCAGCGTCCAAAGATGTGCGGATCGGGGGGGGGGGGGGTTCTGTGATCTGTGAGCTGAGTTTGTCTCCGGTTCAAGATCCGCCTCAGCTCAGGATGAGTGCAGCTGCTGGACCTTGGACAGTCTGCTGGCACCGTGCTGGCAGGCAGCACCTGGAGCCCCGGGCCTCAGGCTCTCCTCCGCCAGGCCTGGTGTTCCCACAGGCCTTGATGTAGGTGCGAGTGTGTGTGTGTGTGGCAGGGCCGGAAAGGGAGGGCCCCAGCGTCCACCTTCCGCCAGGTGCGCTCACCCACCCGGGACGTCCTGGTGCCCTGATCCCACAGAGCCGGTGGTGCTTGGAGACGGTTGCACTCTCTCTCTCTCGCTCCCCAGCCCCGCTGCCTCCGATGTCAAGCGTGAAGCTTTGCCTCTTCCTCTGCGTCCTCCTGGCTCGAGCTGGGGGGCTCTCCGAATCCCCAGGTAGGGCCTCTGTTCGTTATCGGGGAGAGACTGCTTCTTTTTTAGTTGTTCCTTTCAGCTCCTTCCCACAACTGCCCCCCCATTCCGTGTTGCAGCCAGCGGGCACCGGCTCAGGGTCGCTCACCGTGCCCGTCGCGCTGCCACCAGTTCGCGTTCCAGGAGATCCCGCAGGCTGCAGTGACCCGATCGGATGCCCTTCCTTCGGGATGTTGACAGATATTCACCTGAGGAGCACCACAGACATCTCTCCCACCCCCCTCCCAGACACCGGACCTCTCGTAATAGCAACCGTGGGATACCCCCACACTCTACCGGCGCTCCCTCAGCACTGACCCTCCCACAGTGCGGCGCTCCCTCAGCACTGACCCTCCCACAGTGCGGCGCTCCCTCAGCACTGACCCTCCCACAGTGCGGCGCTCCCTCAGCACTGACCCTCCCACAGTGCGGCGCTCCCTCAGCACTGACCCTCCCACAGTGCGGCGCTCCCTCAGCACTGACCCTCCCACAGTGCGGCGCTCCCTCAGCACTGACCCCCACACTCTACCGGCGCTCCCTCAGCACCGACCCTCCCACAGTGCGGCGCTCCCTCAGCACCGACCCTCCCACAGTGCGGCGCTCCCTCAGCACTGACCCTCCCACAGTGCGGCGCTCCCTCAGCACCGACCCTCCCACAGTGCGGCGCTCCCTCAGCACTGACCCTCCCACAGTGCGGCGCTCCCTCAGCACTGACCCACAGTGCGGCGCTCCCTCAGCACTGACCCTCCCACAGTGCGGCGCTCCCTCAGCACTGACCCACAGTGCGGCGCTCCCTCAGCACCGACCCTCCCACAGTGCGGCGCTCCCTCAGCACTGACCCTCCCACAGTGCGGCGCTCCCTCAGCACTGACCCTCCCACAGTGCGGCGCTCCCTCAGCACTGACCCTCCCACAGTGCGGCGCTCCCTCAGCACTGACCCTCCCACAGTGCGGCGCTCCCTCAGCACCGACCCTCCCACAGTGCGGCGCTCCCTCAGCACTGACCCTCCCACAGTGCGGCGCTCCCTCAGCACCGACCCTCCCACAGTGCAGCGCTCCCTCAGCACTGACCCTCCCACAGTGCGGCGCTCCCTCAGCACTGACCCTCCCACAGTGCGGCGCTCCCTCAGCACTGACCCTCCCACAGTGCGGCGTTCCCTCAGCACTGACCCTCCCACAGTGCGGCGCTCCCTCAGCACTGACCCTCCCACAGTGTGGCATTCCCTCAGCACTGACCCTCCCACAGTGCGGCGCTCCCTCAGCACCGACCCTCCCACAGTGCGGCGCTCCCTCAGCACCGACCCTCCCACAGTGCGGCGCTCCCTCAGCACCGACCCTCCCACAGCGCAGTGCTCTGTGCGGTGGTGTAGGGGCTGGAGGAGGTTACAGAGATAGGGAGTGGGTGTAGAGGGCTGGAGGAGGTGATGGAAATAGGAAGGGGGTGTTAAAATGGAGTTGTTGGCAGTGAGCGGGCACCGGGGGAGGTGTGAGAATGGTGCCCAGAGATGCACAGAGCTAATTGGGATACTGGAACGGCAGAGCAGGAGGAGCTGGAGGTTTGAGTGTGTTCCGAGTGGGAGGGCGATCGGAGAGCATGGAAATGACCAAAGATTAAATGACCTTCTGGGCCTTTGTCCAGAAACATGCAGTCCTCATCTCTCTACTTGTAGCTGCTCTGAGTGACATGAAGCGTGTACTCTCTGGGACAGTGTGTACACCAGCTATTGCGCAAAGGTTGCTCAGTGTGACTCATCCATTGGCAACGGACGCCTTTGTGTGTGGAACGCCCACAGGGCCAAGCGAAGGGTCCATCACTTCCCCTGTGGGGAAGAAGGCAAGGGCACCTGTGTCAGACTCCGATTTATTGACTGCAGCTCAGCTCCAACACCATTATTCCCACGAAACCCATCTCCAAACTCCGTGGCCTGGGCCTCGGCTCCTCCCTCTGCGACTGGATCCTGAACTCCCTAACCCACAGACCACAATCAGTAAGTATCGGCAACAACACCTCGTCCCCGATCATCCTCAACACCGGTGCCCCACAAGGCTGTGTTCTCAGCCCCCTACTGTACTCCTTATACACCTCTGACTGTGTGGCCAAATTCCCCTCCAATTCGAGTTTCAAGTTTGCTGATGACACCACCGTAGTGGGTCGGATCTCACACAATGACGAGACAGAGTACAGGAATGAGATAGAGAATCTGGTGAACTGGAGCGGCAACAATAATCTCTCCCTCAATGTCAACAAAACGAAGGAGATTGTCATCGACTTCAGGAAGCGTAAAGGAGAACATGCTCCTGTCTACATCAACGGGGACGAAGTAGAAAGGGTCGAGAGCTTCAGGTGTCCAGATCACCAACAACCTGTCCTGGTCCCCCCACGCCGACACTATAGTTAAGAAAGCCCACCAACGCCTCTACTTTCTCAGGAGGTTAAGGAAACTCAGCCTGTCAGCTACGACTCTCACCAGATGCCCCATAGAAAGCATTCTTTCTGGTTGTATCACAGCTTGGTCTGGGGCTCCTGCTCTGCCCAAGACCGCAAGGAACTACAAAAGGTCGTGAATGTAGCCCAATCCCATCACGCAAACCAGCCTCCCATCCATTGACTCTGTCTACACTTCCCGCTGCCTCGGGGAAAAGCAGCCGGCATAATCAAGGACCCCCCACGCACCCCGGACATCCTCTCTTAAAGTTTAAAAGATTTTTTAAAAGTTTATTTATTAGACACAAGGCTGACATTAACACTGCAATGAAGTTACTGTGAAAATCCCCGAGTCGCCACACTCCTGTTCGGGTTACACTGAGGGAGAATTTAGCACGGCCAATGCACCCTAACCAGCACGTCTTTCAGACTGTGGGAGGAAACCGGAGCACCCGGAGGAAACCCACGCAGACACGGGGAGAATGTGCAGACTCCGCACAGACAGTGACCCGAGCCGGGAATCGAACCCGGGCCCCTGGTGTTGTGAGGCAGCAGTGCTAACCCACCGTGCCGCCTCTTCCACCTCCTTCCATCGGGGAAAAGATACAAAAGTCTGAGGTCACGTACCGACCGACTCAAGAACAGCTTCTTCCCTGCTGCCGTCAGACTTTTGAATGGACCTACCTCGCATTAAGTTGATCTTTCTCTACACCCTAGCTGTGACTGTAACACTACATTCTGCTTTCCTTCTCTATGAACGGTATGCTTTGTCTGTATAGCGCGCAAGAAACAATACTTTTCACTGTATCCCAGTACATATGACAATAATAAATCAAATTGAAATGAATCATCTTGTCTCTCACAGAGAGGCGATGGCTCCTTGATGGCACCAAAGGGATGAGTTACGTCTGTCCACGAGGTGGTTCCATCTCCATCATCGTCAGGTAACTAGGGGGTAAAAAATCCCGGGTGGACGGAGAAAGTCGCGTGTTCGGGATGTCGGGGCTATCGCTGGGGCCCAGCAATTGTTACCCAGGCCTCACTGCCCCTTGAACAACAAAGAACAAAACAAAGAACAAAGAACAATACAGCACAGGAACGGGCCCTTCGGCCCTCCAAGCCCGTGCCGCTCCCTGGTCCAAACTAGACCATTCTTTTGTATCCCTCCATTCCCACTCCGTTCATGTGGCTGTCTAGATAAGTCTTAAACGTTCCCAGTGTGTCCGTCTCCACCACCTTGCCCGGCAGCGCATTCCAGGCCCCCACCACCCTCTGTGTAAAATACGTCCTTCTGATATCCGTGTTAAACCTCCCCCCCTTCACCTTGAACCTATGACCCCTCGTGAACGTCACCACCGACCTGGGGAAAAGCTTCCCACCGTTCACCCTATCTATACCTTTCATAATTTTATACACCTCTATTAGGTCACCCCTCATCCTCCGTCTTTCCAGTCTTTGAACGGAGTGTGTCGCTCAGGACATTTCAGAGGGGGGCAGTTCAGAGTCCAGTGTGTGTGAGTGTGGTGGACCTCAGTTGTGCCTTTGTCCTATTTGGACCACCGTTGTGTGTGTTTGTCATACCTGGACACACCCCCTTCCAGTTTGGTTCCTCCCCTCGGCACCTAGTATAAAGGTGGCTGTCTCCTCCCCCTTGTTCAGTCCAGGTCGGTTACTTGTTGGGATCTGCTCCTGATTCTGTTGTGAATAAAAGCCTACAGTTGTATTGGCACACCGGTAGTCTTTCGCTTTATTGATAGCGCATCAGTGTGTGTGTGTGTGTGTGTGTGTGAGTGAATGTGTGTGTGTGAGTGTGTGAGTGAGTGTGTGTGAGTGTGTGAGTGTGTGTGAGAGTGTGTGTGTGTGAGTGTGTGAGTGTGAGAGTGTGTGTGTGTGCGTGAGAGTGTGTGTGTGTGTGAGTGTGTGTGTGAGAGTGTGTGTGTGTGAGAGTGTGTGTGTGAGAGTGTGTGAGAGTGTGTGTGAGAGTGTGTGTGAGTGTGTGTGTGTGTATGTGTGTGAGTGTGTGTGCGTGAGTGTGTGTGAGAGTGAGTGTGTGTGTGTGAGAGTGTGTGTGTGAGAGTGTGTGTGTGCGTGCGCGAGTGAGTGTGTGTGTGTGTGCGTGAGAGTGTGTGTGAGAGTGTGTGTGAGTGTATGTGTGTGTGTGAGTGTGTGTGTGTGAGAGTGTGTGTGTGAGAGTGTGTGTGTGCGTGCGTGTGAGTGAGTGTGTGTGTGTGTGTCTGGAGTCGTATAGAATCACAGAATTCCTACAGTGCAGAAAGAGACCATTCGGCCCATCGAGTCTGCACCGACCACAATCCCACCCAGGCCCTATCCCCATAACTCCATGCATTTACCCTAGCTAGTCCCCCTGACACTAAGGGGCAATTTAGCACGGCCAATCCACCCAACCTGCACATCTTCGGAGTGTGGGAGGAAACTGGAGCACCCGGAGAAAACCCACAAGTAGGCTTACATTAACACAGCAATGAAGTTACTGTGAAAATCCCTTAGTCGCCACACTCCAGTGCCTGTTCGGGTACACCGAGGGAGAATTTAGCATGGCCAATCCACCCTAACCTACACATCTTTCAGACAGTGGGAGGAAGCCGGTGTTTCTCTCAGAAGAAACTCTTCAAATGCAGACAATAAAAATACAACAAAACTTACTCCAACTTATAAATCAAAGGAAGGGTTTAATAAAGAAACTTCATGACTCCAAACTTGGGGCCTCATCCTGGGCCACTCCGAGCTCCCCACAATTCCAAACAAGTTCTTATTTATAGTGAATCAGCTGGTCAGCTGACTATTACATCATTCTGTAATTGGTTCCATGGTTTACTGGATCAGCTGACCCTTACAGCTTGTTACCATTGGTCACATGACATCCAATACAACGTTGTCACCGGTTACATTCTAACAACCGGAGCACTCGGAGGAAACCCACGCAGACACGGGGAGAACGTGCAGACTCCGCACAGACAGTGACCCGAGCCGGGAATCGAACCCGGGTCCCTGGCGCTGTGAACATAAGAACATAAGAAATAGGAGCAGGAGTAGGCCATCTGGCCCTTCGAGCCTGCCCCGCCATTCAATAAGATCATGGCTGATCTGAAGCGAATCAGTTCCACTTACCCGCCTGCTCCCCATATCCCCTAATTCCCTTATCGATCAGAAAACTATCTACCCGTGATTTAAACATATTCAACGAGGAAGCCTCCACCACTTCAATGGGCAGAGAATTCCAGAGATTCACTACCCTCTGAGAGAAGAAGTTCCCCCTCAACTCTGTTCTGAACCGGCCCCCCCTTATTTTGAGGCTGTGCCCTCTAGTTCTGGTTTCCCTTCTAAGTGGAAAGAATCTCTCCACCTCTACCCTATCCAGCCCCTTCATTATCTTATAGGTCTCTATAAGATCCCCCCTCAGCCTTCTAAACTCCAACGAGTACAGGCCGAATCTGTTCAATCTCTTCTCATAATCTACACCCCTCATCTCCGGTATCAACCTGGTGAACCTTCTCTGCACTCCCTCCAAGGCCAATATATCCTTTCGCAAATAAGGGGACCAAAACTGCACACAGTACTCCAGTTGCGGCCTCACCAGTGCCTTGTACAGTTGCAGCAAGACCTCCCTGCTTTTATATTCTATCCCCTTCGCGATAAAGGCCAACATTCCATTCGCCTTCTTGATCACCTGTTGCACCTGCAGACTGAGTTTTTGCGATTCGTGCACAAGGACCCCCAGGTCCCTCTGCACAGTCGCACGATGTAATTTTTCTCCATTTAAATAATATTCCAATTTACTATTATTCCTTCCAAAGTGGATAACCTCACACTTGTCAACGTTATACTCCATCTGCCAGATCCTCGCCCACTCGCTCAGCCTATCCAAATCTCTCTGCAGACTTTCCGCATCCTCCACGCAATTCGCTTTCCCACTCATCTTCGTGTCATCAGCAAACTTTGTTACCCTACACTCAGTCCCCTCCTCCAGATCATCTATGTAAATGGTAAACAATTGAGGCCCCAGCACCGATCCCTGCGGCACGCCACTGGTCACCAACTGCCAACCAGAAAAGCACCCGTTTATTCCAACTCTCTGCTTCCTGTTAGATAGCCAATCCCCAATCCACGCCAACACCTTACCCCTAACTCCGTGTGCCCCAATCTTCTGCAGCAAACTTTTGTGAGGCACCTTATCGAACGCCTTCTGGAAATCCAAAAACACCACATCCACCGGTTCCCCTCTGTCAACCGCACTCGTTACATCTTCATAAAAATCCAGTAAATTCGTCAAACACGACTTTCCCCTCATGAATCCATGCTGCGTCTGCTTGATCGAACCATTCTTATCCAGATGGCCTGCTATTTCGTCTTTAATGATAGATTCCAGCATTTTCCCAACTACGGACGTTAAGCTAACCGGCCTGTAGTTACCCACCTTTTGTCTACTTCCTTTTTTAAACAGCGGCGTAACAGTAGCTGTTTTCCAGTCAGCCGACACTACCCCAGAGTCCAGCGAATTTTGATAAATAATCACTAACGCATCCGTTATTACCTCTGACATTTCTTTCAATACCTTGGGATGCATTCCATCCGGACCCGGGGACTTGTCCACCTTCAGTCCCATTAGCCTACCCAGCACTACCTCTTTAAGGACCTCACCTCCCACCAACTCTCGATCTCTAATATTCGGTAAACTATTTGTGTCTTCCACCGTGAAGACCGACACAAAGACCTTATTTAAAGTCTCAGCCATTTCCTCGTTTCCCACTATTAAATCTCCCGTCTCGTCCTCCAAGGGTCCAACATTCACTCTTGCCACTCTATTCCTTTTTATATATTTGTAAAAACTTCTACCATTTTTTATATTTTGAGCTAGTTTAGTTTCATAATCTATCTTTCCTTTCTTAATCGCTTTCTTAGTCTCTCTTTGTTGTTTTTTAAAGCTTTCCCAATCTTCCGATTCTCCACTATTTTTGGCCACTCTGTACGCATCTGTTTTTATTTTAATACTCTCCTTCGTTGTCCACGGCTGGCTATCCCTTTTCTTCCAGTCCTTCCTTATCACCGGAATATATTTTTGCTGAGTACTTAAAAAAACCTCCTTAAAAATCCTCCACTGTTCCTCAGCTGTCCTACCTACCAGTCTGCTCGCCCAGTCTACATTAACCAATTCCACCCTCATCCTATCGTACTCCCCTCTGTTCAAGCAGAGGACACTGGTTTGGGACCCTACTTTCTCACCCTCCATCTGTATCAGAAATTCCACCATATTATGATCACTCATCCCAAGAGGATCCTTCACAAGAAGATCCTTAATCCTACCTGTCTCATTGCACAGAACCAGATCCAAGATAGCTCGCTCTCTCGTAGGTTCTGTAACATACAGTTCGAGGAAACAATCCCGACAGCATTCTAAGAACTCTTCCTCAAGCCCTCCACGTCCAAGTTGAGTCGACCAATCAATATGTAGGTTAAAATCCCCCATGATTATTGCCGTTCCACTTTTGCACGCATCCATTATTTGCTTGTTTATCGCCCTCCCCACCTCTAAGTTATTATTTGGGGGCCTACAGACCACGCCTACCAGTGTCTTTCTCCCCCTACTATTCCTTATCTCCACCCACAACGATTCCACGTTTTGCTCCTTAGAGCCTATATCGTCTCTCACTACCGTCCTGATATTATCCTTTATTAACAGAGCTACCCCACCTCCTTTTTCTACCTGTCTATCCTTCCTAAATGCCTGATAACCCTGTATGTTCAGTTCCCAGTCCCGGTCACCCTGCAACCACGTTTCTGTGATGGACACTAGATCATATTCATTTGTATGGATTTGTGCCGTCAACTCATTATCTTTGTTTCGAATGTTTCGTGCATTCAGGTAAAGTGTCTTTACGCCAGCCTTTATCTGGACCCGGTTTGTTGAAACGCTGCTAACATCTCCCGAGCCCTCTACTCCTTTAACTAATTAAATGTCCTCAACATTAACCTGCACTTGTACTCCCTCCTTTACCTTCGATTGTGTAATTCCCCATACCCCTGCGCCCTCCCCCCCCATTTAATAGTTTAAAGCCCTATCTACGACCCTAGTGATACGATTCGCTAGGACTCTAGTCCCAGCACGGTTCAGACGGAGACCATCCCATCCGAACAGGTCCCATCTGCCCCAATATTGGTGCCAATGTCCCATGAATTCGAACCCATTCCTCCCACACCAATCCTCGAGCCACGCATTTACCTCCTTAATCCTATTGACCCTGTGCCAATTCGCCTGTGGCTCAGGTAGTAATCCAGATATTACCACCTTGTTGGTTCTGCTTTTTAATTTGGTTCCTAGCTTTTCATACTCCCTCTGTAGAACCTTTGTTCCTGTTCTGTCGATGTCATTGGCACCCACATGGACCACGACAACTGGATTCTTACCCTCCCACTCCAAGTTCCTATGCAACCCAGATGATACATCTTGGACCCGAGCACCAGGCAGGCAACACAACCTACGGCATTCTCTATCCTGGTCACAAAGAACAGTGTCTGTGCCTTTAACTGCACTATCCCCAATTACCACTACATTTCTCTTTACTTCCTCTGCCTCAATGGCTCCCTGTGCCATGGTACCGTGGGCAGTTTGCTCGTCCTCCTTGCAGTCCCTGTTCCCGTCCCTACTGGTAGCAAGAATCTCAAACCTGTTGTACAGATTCAGGGGCTGAGGCCCTTGGGACTCTACCTCCTGTATCCCACTCCCTGCCTTCTTCCCGCCACTCCCTGCCTTCTTCTCCCCACTCCCTGCCTTCTCCCCGCCACTCCCTGCCTTCTTCCCCCCACTCCCTGCCTTCTTCCCCCCACTCCCTGCCTTCTTCCCCCCACTCCCTGCCTTCTTCCCCCCACTCCCTGCCTTCTTCCCCCCACTCCCTGCCTTCTCCCCGCCACTCCCTGCCTTCTTCCCCCCACTCCCTGCCTCACCTAACGACACTGCCCGCTAACGACGCTGCCCGCTAACAATGCTGCCCGCTAACGATGCTGCCCGCTAACGATGCTGCCCGCTAACGACGCTGCCCGCTAACGATGCTGCCCGCTAACGATGCTGCCCGCTAACGACACTGCCCGCTAACGATGCTGCCCGCTAACGACACTGCCCGCTAACGATGCTGCCCGCTAACGATGCTGCCCGCTAACGACACTGCCCGCTAACGATGCTGCCCGCTAACGATGCTGCCCGCTAATGACACTGCCCGCTAACGATGCTGCCCGCTAACAATGCTGCCCGCTAACGATGCTGCCCGCTAACGACACTGCCCGCTAACGATGCTGCCCGCTAACAATGCTGCCCGCTAACGATGCTGCCCGCTAACGACACTGCCCGCTAACGACACTGCCCGCTAACGATGCTGCCCGCTAACGACACTGCCCGCTAACGATGCTGCCCGCTAACAATGCTGCCCGCTAACGACACTGCCCGCTAACGACACTGCCCGCTAACGATGCTGCCCGCTAATGATGCTGCCCGCTAACGATGCTGCCCGCTAACGACACTGCCCGCTAACGTTGCTACCCGCTAATGATGCTGCCCGCTAACAACACTGCCCGCTAACGACACTGCCCGCTAACGTTGCTACCCGCTAACGATGCTGCCCGCTAACGATGCTGCCCGCTAACGACACTGCCCGCTAACGATGCTGCCCACTAACGATGCTGCCCGCTAACGATGCTGCCCGCTAGATATTGGGGCCTGCTTTTGAACCTCTGAACAGGAAATCAAACACCCTTCCCAGACACCCCGCGGCCACTTGCAGTTTCGCGTTTTAAATAAATAAATCCCGCGAAAAATAACTTAAAAGTTAATCTCTTAAGTGAAGCAGCAGCGCTAACCCACTGAGCTACCGTACTGCCCAATACAGCACAGGGACAGGCCCTTGGAGGGGCCCGATCATGATGCCCTCAGTAAACCTAAAAACAAACCTTCTTCCCTAACTCAATCCGTATCCCTCCACTCCCTCCCTATTCATGAACCCATCCAAATGCCTCTTAAACGTTGGCAATGTGCCCGCTTCCACCACCTCCTCCGGCAGCGCGTTCCAGGCACGCTCTGCGTGAAAAACTCCCCCCGGCACATCTCCCTTAAACTTTCCCCCCACTCTCACCTTGAACCCGTGCCCCCCCGTGTAATTGACATTTCCACCAGGTATGATTCAAGTGACCCACTAGGAAGCTTTTCCCAAACAAAGTTTATTTAAGAACATAGAGCAAAAAGAATTAGCAGAACTTTTACCAGACTTAGACATGACACAGTATAACTCCTAACAGCTAGCTATCTCTGTTGTTCCAATATTAAAGCAATGCCCCATACGCCCTGCTTCAGAATTAGTCAGGACTAAAACAAGTACGCTCACCTGATACTAGATTTCCAGCTTTGAACACCTACAGACAGAAATCCAAGCAGCGGTTTTCAGAGAAGGATATATCCTCAAGGCAGCAAAACAGTGAAGTAATCTAGATTCTGGCAGCGTCCAGTGTTCAGACCCCAGAGACGTCCCTCTCTCTGCATCCTCCAAAAGGCCCAGTGGTTGGAGCTGCTGTCTCCCAGCGCCAGGGACCTGGGTTCGATTCCCAGCTTGGGTCACTGTTTCTGTGGAGTCTGCATGTTCTCCCCGTGTCTGCGTGGGTTTCCTCCGGGTGCTCCGGTTTCCTCCCACAGTCCGAAAGACGTGCTGGTTAGGGTGCATTGGCCGTGCTAAATTCTCCCTCAGTGTTACCCGAACAGGAGTGTGGCGACGAGGGGGTTTTCACAGTAACTTCATTGCAGTGTTAACACAAGCCTGCTCGTGACACGAATAAATAAACTTTAAAACCAAAACAGCAACATCCAGACAGCAGAATCTCCAACTCCAGAGAGGAGAAAGATGTTCGTGGTTTTCAACTCCAAACAGCATCTGAAAAACAGAACAAAGAACAAAAGAACAAAGAAAATTACAGCACAGGAACAGGCCCTTCGGCCCCTCCAAGCCTGCACCCACCATGCTGCCCGACTGAACTAAAACCCCCTACCCTTCCCGGGACCATATCCCTCTATTCCCATCCTATTCATGTATTTGTCAAGACGCCCCTTAAAACTCACTATCATATCCGCTTCCACTACCTCCCCCGGCAGCGAGTTCCAGGCACCCACCACCCTCTGTGTAAAAAAACCTGCCTTGTTCATCTCCTTTAAACCTTGCCCCTCGCACCTTAAACCTGTGCCCCCTAGTAATTGACTCTTCCACCCTGGGGAAAAAGCTTCTGACTATCCACTCTGTCCAGGCCTCTCATAATCCTGTAGACTTCTATCAGGTCTCCCCTCAACCTCCGTCGTTCCAGTGAGAACAAACCAAGTTTCTCCAACTTCTCCTCATAGCTAATGCCCTCCATACCAGGCAACATCCTGGTAAATCTTTTCTGTACCCTCTCCAAAGACTCCACATCCTTCTGGTAGTGTGGCGACCAGAATTGAACACTATATTCCAAGTGCGGCCTAACTAAGGTTCTATAAAGCTGCAACATGACTTGCCAATTTTTAAACTCAATGCCCCGGCCGATGAAGGCAAGCATGCTGTATGCCTTCTTGACTACCTTCTCCACCTGCGTTGCCACTTTCAGTGACCTGTGTACCTGTACACCCAGATCCCTCTGCCTATCAATACTCTTAAGGGTTCTGCCATTTGCTGTATATTTCCTCTCTGTATTAGACCTTCCAAAATGCATTACCTCACATTTATCCGGATTAAACTCCATCTGCCATCTCTCCGCCCAAGTCTCCGGCATAAGCTGGAATTCTCTGTGAAAGCCTAACTGTCCCCACTCATATGACCCGACCTGTTAATCATCCCAATTTAAAGTCTACTTTGTAATCCCAGGGGAACAGTAAAACAACAGAACCCTGCATTAGTTCAGATTAAAACAACCACGGTATCAATTATACTGCTGCAGTAACAATAGAGGACACCACCTTCAGACAACACGGCACCAACAAAATGCTAGGGACCGCACGAAACATCCTACAGAGTCACATGATTTAAATACATTTTTTAAAGGCACAGTTTCATAGAACATAGAACATAGAACAGTACAGCACAGAACAGGCCCTTCAGCTCATGATGTTGTGCCGAGCTTTATCTGAAACCAAGATCAAGCTATCCCACTCCCTATCATCCTGGTGTGCTCCATGTGCCTATCCAATAACCGCTTAAATGTTCCTAAAGTGTCTGACTCCACTATCACTGCAGGCAGTCCATTCCACACCCCAACCACTCTCTGCGTAAAGAACCTACCTCTGATATCCTTCCTGTATCTCCCACCACGAACCCTATAGTTATGCCCCCTTGTAATAGCTCCATCCACCCGAGGAAATAGTCTTTGAACGTTCACTCTATCTATCCCCTTCATCATTTTATAAACCTCTATTAAGTCTCCCCTCAGCCTCCTCCGCTCCAGAGAGAACAGCCCGAGCTCCCTCAACCTTTCCTCATAAGACCTACCCTCCAAACCAGGCAGCATCCTGGTAAATCTCCTCTGCACTCTTTCCAGCGCTTCCCACATCCTTCTTATAGTGAGGTGACCAGAACTGCACACAATATTCCAAATGTGGTCTCACCAAGGTCCTCGTTACAACACAGTCTTTTCCTTCACGTCCAGTCAGTACAGCAACAAGACGAACGAGCGGGTCTGGGACTTTGCCTGTAAGGCGACTTTCAGAGGGATTATCAACTGCAGTTGGACGGATTACGTCAACAGCTATGATGAGGGCATCAACTTCTCCTGTCCGTCCGACTCGCTGATCAGTGGAGTGCAGAACCTGCAGTCCCCCACCCAGAGGAACCGCAAGTAAGTTCTCCCCCCCACCCCCCCCCCCTGCCCCGGGAGACCTTTCCTCCCTCGGATTTGCGATGATCCCCGCCTCCCCTACTTGCTTCCTCGTATCCCCTGCTCGGGCCCCCCGCCTTGCTGTCACAGGGGTGCTGGTCAGTTGGACTTGTAGCTGCAAGGGTTCACCATTAGGGGGGGCTACTGGGCTCAGGAAGGTGTTGGACCCCAGCACTCATCCCAGCTGCATCGCCGCTCTCCCTTCATCCCTCGCAGCTCAGAAGCTCTCTCCTCTCTCTCCCTCTCCTCTCGCTCTCTCTCCCTCCTCCTCCCCTTCCCTCCCTCACAGCTCAGAAGCTCTCTCCTCTCTCTCCCTCCTCTCGCTCTCTCTCCCTCCTTCTCCCCTTCCCTGTCCCCTTCCCTGTCCCCTTCCCTGTCCCCTTCCCTGTCCCCTTCCCTGTCCCCTCTCTCCATCTCTCTTGTTCCCTTTCCCCTCCGGCTCTCTTTTCCTCTCTATCTTTCTCTCTCCGCTTCCTCTCCCTACTCCCTCTCTCTCCCTGCTCCCTCTCTTGTCCACCTCTCTCCCCCGTCTCTCTCTCTCTCCCCCTCTGTTTGTCTGTCTCCCTCTATCTCTGTCTCCCTCTCTATCTCCCTCCACTTTCTGTCTCTCTCCCTCTCCGTTTCTACCTCCCCCTCTCACTCCCCATCTTTCTCCTCCTCTCCCTCTTCTCCCGTAAACACCGCCCCCCCCCCCCCCCCCCCGGCTGGGCCAGCATTTATTGCCCATCCCTAGTTACCCTTGGAGGGCAGTTGAGAGTCAACCCCATTGCTGTGGCTCTGGAGACACATGTAGGCCAGACCGGGGTAAGGACGGCAGATTTCCTTCCCTAAAGGGAACCAGATGGGTTTTTCCGACAATGGGTCATCAGTAGATTCTTAATCCCAGATATTTTTTATTGAATTCAAATTCCACCATCTGCCGCGGCGGGATTCGAACCCAGGGTCCCCAGAACATGAGCTGAGTTTCTGGATGAATAGTCTGGTGATAACGCCACTAGGCCATCGGCTCCCCTTGACTATCCACCCTGTCTCTGCCTCTCATCATTTTGTACACTCGGTTAGCACAGTGGTTAGCACTGCTGCTTCACAGCGCCAGGGACCCGGGTTTGATTCCCGGCTCGGGTCACTGTCTGTGCGGAGTCTGCACGTTCTCCCCATGTCTGCGTGGGTTTCCTCCGGGTGCTCCGGTTTCCTCCCACAGTCTGAAAGACGTGCTGGTTAGGTGGATTGGCCGTGCTAAATTGCCCCTTAGTGTCCAAAGATGTGTAGGTTAGGTGGATTGGCCGTGCTAAATTGCCCCTTAGTGTCCAAAGATGTGCGGGTTAGGTGGATTGGCCATGCTAAAGTGCCCCTTAGTGTCCAAAGATGTGCAGGTTAGGGGGATTGGCCATGCTAAATTGCCCCTTAGTGTCCAAAGATGTGTAGGTTAGGTGGATTGGCCATGCTAAAGTGCCCCTTAGTGTCCAAAGATGTGCAGGTTAGAGGGATTGGCCATGCTAAATTGCCCCTTAGTGTCCAAAGATGTGTAGGTTAGGGGGATTGGCCATGCTAAATTGCCCCTTAGTGTCCAAAGATGTGTAGGTTAGGGGGATTGGCCATGCTAAATTGTCCCTTAGTGTCCAAAGATGTGCAGGTTAAGGGGATTGGCCATGCTAAATTGCCCTTAGTGTCAGGGGTTTAGCTAGGGTAAATGCATGGGGGTTATGACGATAGGGCCTGGGTGGGATTGTTGTCAGTGCAGACTCGACGGGCCGAATGGCCTCCTTCTGCAGTGTAGGGATTCTATGATTCTTCTGTCACCCTTGGGGGGTGGAGGAAGGTGTTCCCCCCCCCTCACCAACACACCGCCCGTTTTCTGTTCATTGTTACGAGTGAGAGGAATGACCCTCACCGGGGAGGAGGAGGGGAGGAGGGGCGGGGCAGGGGGTTTAAGTCCCTGCGCCGTGGTTGGGGGAAGGGGTCAGTAACTCACCCTTTTCTCTTTCCTCCAGGTGGAAGTTCTACTGCTGCGGGAGATGGTCGGTTTGCTTTGCCAATTGTGTTTGGACCGAGTATGTCAACAAATCAAATGAATACTTCAGCTGGCTGGTTCCAGAGGACTTCTACCTGCTGGGGGTGGTCCGTTACCACGACAACCAGAACCAGTATGTACGCACACCGACAGTAAACTTTATTCATCAGTGTCACTAGTAAGGCTTACCTTAACACTGCAACGAAGTTACTGTGAAAATCCCCTAGTCGCCACACTCCTGTTCGGGTTACACTGAAGGAGAATTTAGCACCGCCAATGCACCCTAACCTACACATCTTTGGACACTAAGGGACAATTTAGCATGGCCAATGCACCCTAACCTACACATCTTTGGACACTAAGGGACAATTTAGCATGGCCAATGCACCCTAACCTACACATCTTTGGACACTAAGGGACAATTTAGCATGGCCAATCCACCTAACCTACACAGCTTTGGACACTAAGGGACAATTTAGCATGGCCAATCCACCTAACCTGCACATCTTTAGACACTAAGGGGCAATTTAGCATGGCCAATCCACCTAACCTGCACATCTTTGGACACTAAGGGACAATTTAGCACAGCCAATCCACCTAACCTACACATCTTTGGACACTAAGGGACAATTTAGCATGGCCAATGCACCCTAACCTACACATCTTTGGACACTAAGGGACAATTTAGCATGGCCAATGCACCCTAACCTACACATCTTTGGACACTAAGGGACAATTTAGCATGGCCAATCCACCTAACCTACACAGCTTTGGACACTAAGGGACAATTTAGCATGGCCAATCCACCTAACCTGCACATCTTTAGACACTAAGGGGCAATTTAGCATGGCCAATCCACCTAACCTGCACATCTTTGGACACTAAGGGGCAATTTAGCATGGCCAATCCACCTAACCTACACATCTTTGGACTGTAGGAGGAAACCGGAGCAGTCCGAAAGATGTGCAGGTTAGATGCTAAATTCTCCCTTAGTGTAACCCGAACAGGAGTGTGGCAACTAGGGGATTATCACAATAACTTCATTGCAGTGTTAATGTAAGCCTACTTGTGACACTAATAAATCAACTTTAAACTTTAAAACCTTTGTTCCTCTCCCCCTTCCCCACCCCTTCACCACACTCCTGTACGAAATAGGAACAGGAGGAGGCCATTCGGCCCCTCGGGCCTGCTCCGCCATTCTGTAAAATCATGGCCGCTCTGTTCGGATATCCACATTTCCATCCAGCTTCATTTATTAGTGTCACAAGTGAAGGCTTACATTAACACTGCAATGAAGTTACTGTGAGAATCCCCTAGTCGCCACACTCCGGCGCCTGTTCGGGTACACTGAGGGAGAATTTAGCACGGCCAATGCACCCTAACCAACACGTCTTTCAGAGTGTGGGAGGAAACCGGAGCACCCGCAGGAAACCCACGCAGACACGGGGAGAATGTGCAGAATCCGCACAGGCAGTGACCCAAGCCGGGAATCGAACCCGGGTCCCTGGCGCTGTGAGGCAGCAGCGCTAACCACTGTGCCACCGTGTCGATACAGTGGGGTACAGTGAAAAGTATTGTTTCTTGCCTGCTGTATTTTATAAGTTTCTATGAGATTCCCCTCTCACTCTTCTAAACTCCAGTGAATATAATCCTAACTGCCCTGGTCTCTCTTCAGACGAAGTGTGGAGTCTGCATGTTCTCCCTGTGTCTGCGTGGGTTTCCTCCAGGTGCTCCGGTTTCCTCCCACACTTCCTGCTGCCTCGGGGAAAAGCAGCCAGCATAATCAAGGACCCCACGCACCCCGGACATTCTCTCTTCCAACTTCTTCCGTCGGGAAAAAGATACAAAAGTCTGAGGTCACGTACCGACCGACTCAAGAACAGCTTCTTCCCTGCTGCTGTCAGACTTTCGAATGGACCTACCTCGGATGTTACCGGGACTTGATGGTTTGAGTTATAAGGAGAGGCTGGATAGACTGGGACTTTTTTCTCTGGAGCGTAGGAGGCTGAGGGGTGACCTTATAGAGGTCTATAAAATAATGAGGGGCACAGATCAGCTAGATAGTCAATATCTTTTCCCAAAGGTAGGGGAGCCTAAAACTAGAGGGCATAGGTTTAAGGTGAGAGGGGAGAGACACAAAAGGGTCCAGAGGGGCAATCTTTTCACACAGAGGGTGGTGAGTGTCTGGAACGAGCTGCCAGAGGTAGTAGTAGAGGCGGGTACAATTTTTTCTTTTAAAAAGCGTTTAGACAGTTACATGGGTAAGATGGGTATAGAGGGATATGGGCCAAACGCGGGCAATTGGGATTAGTTTAGTGGTAAAAACTGGACGGCATGGACAAGTTGGGCCGAAGGGCCTGTTTCCATGTTGTAAACCTCTATGATTCTATCTACCTCATCCCCCCATGCCGACACTATAGTTAAGAAAGCCCCACCAACACCTCTACTTTCTCAGGAGACTAAGGAAATTTGGCATGTCAGCTACGACTCTCACCAACTTTTACAGATGCCCCACAGAAAGCATTCTTTCTGGTTGTATCACAGCTTGGTCTGGGGCTCCTGCTCTGCCCAAGACCACAAGGAACTACAAAAGGTCGTGAATGTAGCCCAATCCATCACGCAAACCAGCCTCCCATCCATTGACTCCGTCTACACTTCCCGCTGCCTCGGGAAAAGCATCCAGCATAATCAAGGACCCCACGCACCCCGGACATTCTCTCTTCCACTTCCTTCCGTCGGGGAAAAAGATACAAAAGTCTGAGGTCACGTACCGACCGACTCAAGAACAGCTTCTTCCCTGCTGCTGTCAGACTTTTGAATGGACCTACCTCGCATTAAGTTGATCTTTCTCTACACCCCGAGCTGTGACTGTAACGCTACATTCTGCACTCTCTCCTTTCCTTCTCTATGAACGGTATGTTTTGTCTTTCCCATCCTGCTTGCTACAATTCCCATGGAGGGTGGGATGGGATTATTCACCCCCCCCCCCGAGGTTTTTAAAAATATTAAGTTAAGACAGAAAATGCTGGATAATCTCAGCAGGTCTGATGGGAGAAACAGAGTTAATGTTTCGAGTTTGTTTGACTCCTCTTCAGAACAACATGTTTATGGACCTTGCTGCCGGGCCCAGTTTTTATCACCTATCCCTCATTTCCCCTCGAGAAGGTGCTGGGGGAGCCGCCATCTTGAACCCGCCTCAGTCTCGTGTGGGGTAGGTACACCCATGGCGCTGTTAGGGAGGGAGTTCCGGGATGGTTATTCGACATCAGTCAGTCCCCGTGTCTGGGGTAGGTATACCCACAGTGCTGTTAGGGAGGGAGTTCCAGGATTGTTATTGGACATCAGTCAGTCCCCGTGTGTCGGGTAGGTATACCCACAGTGCTGTTAGGGAGGGAGTTCCAGGATTGTTATTGGACATCAGTCAGTCCCCGTGTCTGGGGTAGGTACACCCACAGTGCTGTTAGGGAGGGAGTTCCAGGATTGTTATTGGACATCAGTCAGTCCCCATGTGTGGGGTAGGTACACCCACAGTGCTGTTAGGGAGGGAGTTCCAGGATTGTTATTGGACATCAGTCAGTCCCCGTGTGTGGGGTAGGTATACCCACAGTGCTGTTAGGGAGGGCGTTCCAGGATTGTTATTGGACATCAGTCAGTCCCCGTGTGTGGGGTAGGTATACCCACAGTGCTGTTAGGGTGGGAGTTCCAGGATTGTTATTGGACATCAGTGAGTCCCCGTGTGTGGGGTAGGTACACCCACAGTGCTGTTAGGGAGGGAGTTCCAGGATTGTTATTGGACATCAGTCAGTCCCCGTGTGTGGGGTAGGTATACCCACAGTGCTGTTAGGGAGGGAGTTCCAGGATTGTTATTGGACATCAGTGAGTCCCCGTGTGTGGGGTAGGTACACCCAGAGTGCTGTTAGGGAGGGAGCTCTGGGATTTTGACCCCAGCCACAGTGAAGGAACGGCCGATATATTTCCCAGTCGGGATGGTGAGTGGCTCGGAGGGGGGGACTTGCAGGCGGTGGGTGTTCCCCATGTGTCTGCTGCCCCCCCCTTGTCCTTCTAGATGGTAGAGGTGGCGGGTTTGGAAGTTGAAAGTGTGAGTGTGCGAGAGAGGGAGAGAGTGCGCACGGTGACACAGTGGGTTAGCGCTGCTGCCTCACAGCGCCAGGGACCCGGGTTCGAATCCCGGCTTGGGTCACTGTCTGTGCGGAGTCTGCACATTCTCCCCGTGTCTGCGTGGGTTTCCTCCCACAGTCCAAAGATGTGCGGGTCAGGTGGATTGGCCGTGCTAAGTTGCCCCTTAGTAATCAGGGGGATTAACAGGGTAAATGTGTGGGGTTACGGGAATAGGGCCTGGGTGGGATTGTGATAGGTGTGGACTTGATGGGCCGAATGGCCTCCTTCTGCACTGTGAGTGTGTGTGAGAGTGTGTGAGAGAGAGAGTGTGTTTGTGAGAGAGAGAGTGTGTTTGTGAGAGAGAGAGTGTGTGTGTGAGAGAGAGAGTGTGTGTGTGTGTGAGAGAGTGTGTGAGAGAGTGTGTGAGAGAGAGTGTGTTTGTGAGAGAGAGAGTGTGTTTGTGAGAGAGAGTGTGTGTGTGTGAGAGAGAGTGTGTCTGGGAGAGAGAGTGTGTGTCTGAGAGAGAGAGTGTGTGTCTGAGAGAGAGAGTGTGTGTGTGAGAGAGTGTGTGTGTGAGAGAGTGTGTGTGTGAGAGAGTGTGTGTGAGAGAGTGTGTGTGAGAGAGAGTGTGTGTGTGTGAGAGAGAGACAGTGTGTGTCTGAGAGTGTGTGTGAGAGAGTGTGTGTGTGTGAGAGAGAGACAGTGTGTGTCTGAGAGTGTGTGAGAGAGTGTGTGTGTGTGAGAGAGAGACAGTGTGTGTCTGAGAGTGTGTGTGTGTGAGAGAGAGTGTGTGTGTGTGAGAGAGAGACAGTGTGTGTCTGAGAGTGTGTGTGTGTGAGAGAGAGTGTGTGTGAGGGAGAGAATGAGAGAGAGTGTGTGTGAGGGAGAGAATGAGAGAGAGTGTGTGTGAGGGAGCGAATGAGAGAGAGTGTGTGTGAGGGAGAGAATGAGAGAGAGTGTGTGTGTGTGTCTGAGAGAGAGTGAGTAAATTGCCCCTTAGCGTCAGGGGGACTAGCTATGGTAAATAGGGCCTGGGTGGGATTGTGATCGGTGCAGACTCGATGGGCCAAATGGCCTCCTTCTGCACTGTCAGGGTTCCATGTGAGAGAGAGGTAGTGTGTGTCTGAGATAGTGAGTGTGTGTGAGAGAGAGAGTGTGTGTGTGAGAGAGAGTGTGTGTGTGAGAGAGAGTGTGTGTGTGAGAGAGAGGTAGTGTGTGTCTGAGATAGTGAGTGAGTGTGTGTGAGAGAGAGAGTGTGTGTGTGAGAGAGAGAGTGAGTGTGTGTGTGAGAGAGAGAGTGTGTGTGTGAGAGAGAGAGTGTGCGAGAGAGAGAGAGGGAGAGAGACGGTTGCCCCCACAGTTCCCTGTGGCTAGAAGTTCCAGAGACCCACAAAACCCTCTGGAAGAATAAAGTCATCATCTCAGTCTTAAATTGCTGCCCCTTTATTCTGAGACTGTGTCCTCTCGCCCTGGACACCCCCATGAGGGAAAACATCCTCTCAGCATTTACCCTGTCAATCCCCTTAGAATCCTACACGTTTCAATGAGATTCCCCTCTCTAAATTCCAAGGGGTAAAGTCTTTGCTTCATCAGACAATCCCTCCACACCGGGGATCATCCGAGTGAACCTCCTCTGAGCTGCCTCTAATGAAATAAAAACTACTAACAGTTTTGGTCTCCTTACTTGAGAAAGGATATACTGGCACTGGAGGGGGTGCAGAGGAGATTCACTAGGTTGATTCCGGAGTTGAGAGGGTGGGCTTATGAGGAGAGACTGAGTAGACTGGGGCTATACTCATTGGAATTCAGAAGAATGAGGGGAGATCTTAGAGAAACATATAAGATTATGAAGGGAATAGATACGATAGAAGCAGGGAGGTTGTTTCCACTGGCGGGTGAAACTAGAACTAGGGGGCACGGCCTCAAAATAAGGGGGAGCAGATTTAGGACTGAGTTGAGAAGGAACTTCTTCACACAAAGGGTTGTGAATCTGTGGAATTCCCTGCCCAGTTGAGGCTCCCTCATTGAATGTTTTTAAGGCAAGGAGAGATAGATTTTTGATTGGTAAAGGAATTAAGGGGAGCGGGCGGGTAAGTGGAGCTGAGTCCACGAAAAGATCAGCCGTGATCTTATTGAATGGCGGGGCAGGCTCGAGGGGCCAGATGGCCAACTCCTGCTCCTAGTTCTTATGTTCTTACCTTTCCTTAAATAAGGGGACCAGGACTGCTCTCAGCACTCCAGATGTGGTCCAACCCGTACCTTGTACAGCTGAGGCAAGACTTCCCCATCTCTAAGAAGTATCATAGCAAACAGGATTGGAGTAGGGGGTGATCAAATTCTTGACATGACATGGTTTACCAAAGGGAATGCAGTCAGACCGGGGTTCGAATTTCATCGAGTTATAGAAACGGACAGTGCAGTAAAGGCCCTTCGGCCCATCGAGTCTGCACTGACAACATCAACCACTAATCCCATTTTCCTGTATCCCATATCCTTCAGTATTCTGCTATTTCAAATATTAGATAAAGGTTGTAAAGTTTCTGCCCTCCACTACCTCCCCAGGCCGCGCATTCCAGATTCCCACCACCCTCTGAATTTCGTTTTCTCAAATCCCCCCTCTATCCTGTCCCTCACCCTAAAACTCTGCCCCCTCGTGACTGACCCCTGAACCCAGGGGAACAGCTGCTTCCCTATTCACTCTGTCCAAACCCCTCAGAATCTTATACACCTCAATCATGTCCCCCCCTCGGCCTTCTCTGCTCCAGAGAAAACTATCCAAACCTATCCAGTCTCTCCTTGTAGCTCAAACGCTTCATCCCAGGCAACATCCTGGTGGATCTCCTCTGTACCCCCTCTCGCGCAGTCACATCCTTCCTATAGCGAGCTGACCAGAACGGCGCACAGTCCTCCAGCTGTGGCCTCACCAACACCCTGTACAGCTCCAACATTACCTCCTCGCTCTTATACCCTATACCACAACAGCAAGTGTCCCATGCGCCTTCTTAACGACCCCATTCACCTGCTCTGCGACCTTCAGGGACTTGGGAATAAGTACCCCAAGATCCATATGGACAATTCATTTTGCAGTTGTTTCGGGAACTCATGAGCAGACCAGGTACAAAGCACTTCAGGTTATCAGCTCACCACCTGCAATCGTGAGAGGCATTAGAGGGATGGTATTCCACTCTAAAGAAAGAGACAGAGAATCTGGTGAACTGGTGCGGCAACAATAACCTCTCCCTCACTGTCAACAAAACGAAGGAGATTGTCATCGACTTCAGGAAGCGTAAAGGAGAACATGCTCCTGTCTACATCAACGGGGACGAAGTA
>NW_027593181.1:0-37084 GCF_964213995.1 Mustelus asterias
CCTGTTTACCCCCACCCCAATTTAAAAAGCAAATCACAGGAACCTCGACAGGACAAAATTGAGCAAAAATACAACACCAAACGACAGCCGGGGGTTCATGAAAACACCAAACCTTCAGAGGTGGGTTTTTAAAAGTTTCAGAGTTGGATCAGTTTCGCAACACTGGTCACCGTAACTTCACAAACTCAGTACCATACAGTGCAGAGGAGACCCTACCCTTCGAGTCGACACCAACACATTAGAAACACGTGAACTCCTACCTAATCCCATTTACCAGTACTTGGGCCCATAGCCCTGAATGTTGTGATGTGCCAAGTGCTCACCCAGGTAGTTGGTATGAGCGTAGGATCCCTACAGTGCAGAAGAGGCTATTTGGGCAGCATGGTGGTGAGCACTGCTGCTTCACAGCTCCAGGGACCTGGGTTCGATTCCTGGCTCGGGTCAGTCTGTGTGGAGTTTGCACATTCTCCTCGTGTCTGCTTGGGTTTCCTCTGGGTGCTCCGGTTTCCTCCCACAGTCCAAAGATGCGCAGGTTAGGTTGATTGGCTATGCTAAAAATCCCCCTAGTGTCCTGAGATGCGTAGAGAGATTAGTGGGTAAAATATGTAGGGCTATGGGGGTAGGATTGTGGTCGGTGCAGACTCAATGGGCCAAATGGCCTCTTTCTGCACTGTAGGGTTTCTATGATCCACCATGACTGTACGACACCTGAAAATTAGGAGCATCTTATCCAGGCCCACCCCCAAATATACACACTTTTGGATACAAAAGGGGCAATTTAGCATGGCCATTCCACCTAACCTGCACATCTGTGGGAGGAAACCGGAGCACCTGGAGGATTCTCACACTGACACGAGGACAACGTGCAAACTCCACACAGACCAGAGGCCGGAATCGAACCCGGGCCCCTTTTCAAAAGGATGTGAGGCAACCCGTCCCCACCACCCTCCCAGACAGCGCTTTCCAGACCGTCATCACCCTCTGGGTAAAAAGGTTTTTCCTCACATCCCTCCTAAACCCCCCCACCTTGAACCTAGGCCCTCTTGTGGCTGACCCTTCAACTAAGGTGAACAGCCGCTCCAAGTCTTTGAGAAACCAGGGCTGATTATTACCATGGTACGTGGGCATTACCAGCAAGGCCAGAAAACCTTCCCCGTGCTTGAACCGAGTGCCTTGCTCGGCCGCTGCAGAGGGCAGTTAACAGCCAACCGCATGGCTGAGTCACACTCAGGTCAGGCCAGGCAAAGCTGACAGATTTCCTTCCCTCGGATGTACCAATAAATTGAGGAGTCACCGCAAGCCCCCCAACACCGAGACGAGCTTTCAATTCCAGATTTTATCAACTGAATTTTAAAACAATTTATTGCCATGAGGAGATTGGAACCTGTAACCTCAGGGTATTGCTACCGTCTTAATATTACAGCCGCTCCCCGTAACAGGATGACCATTGCTGCGCATGCGGAAGGGAAAAGCACGCGGGACAAAGAACAGTACAGCACAGGAAACAGGCCCTTCGGCCCTCCAAGCCTGTGCCGCTCCTTGGTCCAACGACACCAATCGTTTGTATCCCTCCATTCCCAGGCTGCTCATGTGACTATCCAGGTAAGTCTTAAACGATGTCAGCGTGCCTGCCTCCACCACCCTACTTGGCAGCGCATTCCAGGCCCCCACCACCCTCTGTGTAAAAAACGTCCCTCTGATGTCTGAGTTATACTTCGCCCCTCTCACCTTGAGCCCCCGTGAAGGTCACTTCTGATCTGGGAAAAAGCTTCCCACTGTTCACCCTATCTATCCCGTTCAGAATCTTGTACTCCTCTATTAGATCTCCCCTCATTCTCCGTCTTTCCAGGGAGAACAACCCCAGTCTACCCAATCTCTCCTCATAGCATAGGGAGCAAGCACAACAACCAGAAGATTGAAACTCCAGGCGTGGAGGGATATTGCAGTGAAGACACACAACTCTTGGTTGAATTATATTTTAATTAAAATCGGACAAAGTTGGGAGAAGCCACAACGAACAGATTCCACGTCCGCTCCAGGAAGGCAAAAATTCATCCACACAGAGCGCCACCAGAAGTGCAGACGCTGCGTCACAGCCGGTCAGGGAAGGCTTTCTGTGAGAACAGGGCAGAAGAAAACTGGCATTTATATCGGTCCATTCAGAACGTCAGGACATCCACAGGACCGACAGACAAAAGACAGCAACTGCAGTCACTGCACAACCAAGTAATACACACAGGGTTAGATAAAAAGCTTCCCCTCCACTGTCCCCCATCCCAGGACAGGTACAGCACGGGGTTAGATACAGAGTAAAGCTCCCTCTACACTGTCCCCCATCAAACACTCCCAGGACAGGGACAGCACGGGGTTAGATACAGAGTAAAGCTCCCTCTACACTGTCCCCCATCAAACACTCCCAGGACAGGTACAGCACGGGGTTAGATACAGAGTAAAGCTCCCTCTACACTGTCCCCCATCAAACACTCCCAGGACAGGGACAGCACGGGGTTAGATACAGAGTAAAGCTCCCTCCACACTGTCCCCCATCAAACACTCCCAGTACAGGTACAGCACGGGGTTAGATACAGAGTAAAGCTCCCTCTACACTGTCCCCATCAAACACTCCCAGGACAGGTACAGCACGGGGTTAGATACAGAGTAAAGCTCCCTCCACACTGTCCCCATCAAACACTCCCAGGACAGGTACAGCACGGGGTTAGATACAGAGTAAAGCTCCCTCTACACTGTCCCCATCAAACACTCCCAGGACAGGTACAGCACGGGGTTAGATACAGAGTAAAGCTCCCTCTACACTGTCCCCCATCAAACACTCCCAGGACAGGTACAGCACGGTGTTAGATACAGAGTAAAGCTCCCTCTACACTGTCCCCCATCAAACACTCCCAGGACAGGGACAGCACGGGGTTAGATACAGAGTAAAGCTCCCTCTACACTGTCCCCATCAAACACTCCCAGGACAGGGACAGCACGGGGTTAGATACAGAGTAAAGCTCTCTCGACACTGTCCCCCATCAAACACTCCCAGGACAGGTACAACACGGGGTTAGATACAGAGTAAAGCTCCCTCTACACTGTCCCCATCAAACACTCCCAGGACAGGGACAGCACGGGGTTAGATACAGAGTAAAGCTCTCTCGACACTGTCCCCATCAAACACTCCCAGGACAGGTACAACACGGGGTTAGATACAGAGTAAAGCTCCCTCTACACTGTCCCCATCAAACACTCCCAGGACAGGGACAGCACGGGGTTAGATACAGAGTAAAGCTCTCTCGACACTGTCCCCATCAAACACTCCCAGGACAGGTACAACACGGGGTTACATACAGAGTAAAGCTCCCACTAAACTGTCCCCCATCAAACACTCCCAGGACAGGTACAGCACGGGGTTAGGTACAGAGTGAAGCTCCCTCTACACTGTCCCATCAAACACTCCCAGGACAGGTACAACACGGGGTTAGATACAGAGTAAAGCTCCCTCTACACTGTCCCCCATCAAACACTCCCAGGACAGGTACAGCACGGGGTTAGATACAGAGTAAAGCTCCCTCTACACTGTCCCCCATCAAACACTCCCAGGACAGGTACAGCACGGGGTTAGATACAGAGTAAAGCTCCCTCTACACTGTCCCCATCAAACACTCCCAGGACAGGTACAGCACGGGGTTAGATACAGAGTAAAGCTCCCTCCACACTGTCCCCCATCAAACACTCCCAGGACAGGGACAGCACGGGGTTAGATACAGAGTAAAGCTCTCTCGACACTGTCCCCATCAAACACTCCCAGGACAGGTACAACACGGGGTTAGATACAGAGTAAAGCTCCCACTAAACTGTCCCCCATCAAACACTCCCAGGACAGGTACAGCACGGGGTTAGGTACAGAGTGAAGCTCCCTCTACACTGTCCCCATCAAACACTCCCAGGACAGGTACAACACGGGGTTAGATACAGAGTAAAGCTCCCTCTACACTGTCCCCCATCAAACACTCCCAGGACAGGTACAGCACGGGGTTAGATAGAGTAAAGCTCCCTCTACACTGTCCCCCATCAAACACTCCCAGGACAGGTACAGCACGGGGTTAGATACAGAGTAAAGCTCCCTCTACACTGTCCCCATCAAACACTCCCAGGACAGGTACAGCACGGGGTTAGATACAGAGTAAAGCTCCCTCTACACTGTCCCCCATCAAACACTCGCAGCAGGACAGGTATTGCGTGGGATTAGATATAGAGTAAAGCTCCCTCAACACTGTCCCCATCAAACACTCCCAGGACAGGTACAGCACAGGGTTAGATACCGAGTAAAGATCCCTCCACACTGTCCCCATCAAACACTCGCAGGGCAGGTACAGCACGGGGTTAGATACAGAGTAAAGCTTCCTCTACACAGTCCCCCATCAAACACTCCCAGGACAGATACAGCACGGGGTTAGATACAGAGTAAAGCTCCCTCTACACTGTCCCCATCAAACACTCCCAGGACAGGTACAGCACGGGGTTAGGTACAGAGTAAAGCTCCCTCTACACTGTCCCCATCAAACACTCGCAGGGCAGGTACAGCACGGGGTTAGATACAGAGTAAAGCTCCCTCCACACTGTCCCCATCAAACACTCGCAGGGCAGGTACAGCGCGGGGTTAGATACAGAGTAAAGCTCCCTCTACACTGTCCCCCATCAAACACTCGCAGCAGGACAGGTATTGCGTGGGATTAGATACAGAGTAAAGCTCCCTCGACACTGTCCCCATCAAACACTCCCAGGACAGGTACAGCACGGGGTTAGATACAGAGTAAAGCTCCCTCCACACTGTCCCCATCAAACACTCGCAGGGCAGGTACAGCGCGGGGTTAGATACAGAGTAAAGCTCCCTCTACACTGTCCCCCATCAAACACTCGCAGCAGGACAGGTATTGCGTGGGATTAGATACAGAGTAAAGCTCCCTCGACACTGTCCCCATCAAACACTCCCAGGACAGGTACAGCACAGGGTTAGATACAAAGATCTCCATATTAGGTTTAGAAAGTCAGAACGTGTCCCAGGTACATTCGGCACAGCTGTGTCACGGGTCAGACACTGACTGCTTCCTTGACTGGGTTCTCTTCCTCTCAGCCAGCACATGGCGGTACAAACTACTCATGGGACAAGAGTAGGTACCGTGGCTGTGGGCTCAGCGACAGACCCACCACATGGTCAGAATCGTACCTGTGACATTGCGATCGTGTCAGCGTGTGTGTTGATTCACACATCTGTTCCAGATTCCAACCTGTAATAAACCACACAGAAAATTACCAGATAAAGAGGAAAAGTCGCCCCTTTCACAATCCCTAACGTACATTACGATGGTGAGCAGAGGGGAGGATGCAGTGTGTGACATCAAACAGAGGCAGAATGAACACATTTGCCTTTTCCTTGACGCTGACATGAATACTTTCATTGTCAGGTTTCTGTGGAGTTGAAGAAAACAGAGAGGGATCAGGTTGAATTGAACAGGGGAAGGTGACAGGAGACAGGTTGTCTGGGAGGGCCAAGGGATAAAGGGTTAAGAGTATTAGATTTACTCCATTTGTAATCATCAGTAAATAACGTGACAAGAATTCAGGCAGGTTACGTACAAGGGTCAGAGCCAAAAGGGTTTTCAGATGTAGGAGACATTTGTTTCTCAGGGTAAGTACAGAGTAACGATCGCACTACACTGTCCCCCATCAAACACTCCCAGGACAGGTACAGCACGGGGTTAGATACAGAGTAAAGCTCCCTCTACACTGTCCCCCATCAAACACTCCCAGGACGGGTAAAGCACGGGGTTAGATACAGAGTAAAGCTCCCTCTACACTATCCCCCATCAAAGGCTCCTGGAACGGGGTTTGATACAGAGTCAAGCCCCCTCGACACTGACACATCAAACACTCCCAGGATAGGTACAGCACGGGGTTAGATACAGAGTAAAGCTCCCTCTCCACTGTCCCCCATCAAACACCCGCAGGACAGGGACAGCACAGGGTTAGATACAGAGTAAAGCTCCCTCTCCACTGTCCCCCATCAAACACCCGCAGGACAGGGACAGCACAGGGTTAGATACAGAGTAAAGCTCCCTTTACACTGTCCCCATCAAACACTCCCAGGACAGGTACAGCACGGGGTTAGATACAGAGTAAAGCTCCCTCAACACTGTCCCCATCAAACACTCCCAGGACAGGTACAGCATGGGGATAGATACAGAGTAAAGCTCCCTCTACACAGTCCCCATCAAACACCCGCAGGACAGGTACAGCACGGGGTTAGATACAGAGTAAAGCACCCTTCACACTGTCCAAATCAAACACTCCCAGGACAGGTACAACACGGGGTTAGATACAGAGTAAAGCTCCCTCTCCACTGTCCCCCATCAAACACTCCCAGGACAGGTAGAGCACGGAGTTAGATACAGAGTAAAGCACCCTCTACACTGTCCCCATCAAACACTCCCAGGACAGGTACAGCACGGGGTTAGATACAGAGTAAAGCTCCCTCTACACTGTCCCCATCAAACACTCCCAGGACAGGTACAACACGGGGTTAGATACAGAGTAAAGCTCCCTCTACACTGTCCCCATCAAACACTGCCAGGACAGGGACAGCACGGGGTTAGATACAGAGTAAAGCTCTCTCGACACTGTCCCCATCAAACACTCCCAGGACAGGTACAACACGGGGTTACATACAGAGTAAAGCTCCCACTAAACTGTCCCCCATCAAACACTCCCAGGACAGGTACAGCACGGGGTTAGGTACAGAGTGAAGCTCCCTCTACACTGTCCCATCAAACACTCCCAGGACAGGTACAACACGGGGTTAGATACAGAGTAAAGCTCCCTCTACACTGTCCCCCATCAAACACTCCCAGGACAGGTACAGCACGGGGTTAGATACAGAGTAAAGCTCCCTCTACACTGTCCCCCATCAAACACTCCCAGGACAGGTACAGCACGGGGTTAGATACAGAGTAAAGCTCCCTCTACACTGTCCCCATCAAACACTCCCAGGACAGGTACAGCACGGGGTTAGATACAGAGTAAAGCTCCCTCCACACTGTCCCCCATCAAACACTCCCAGGACAGGGACAGCACGGGGTTAGATACAGAGTAAAGCTCTCTCGACACTGTCCCCATCAAACACTCCCAGGACAGGTACAACACGGGGTTAGATACAGAGTAAAGCTCCCACTAAACTGTCCCCCATCAAACACTCCCAGGACAGGTACAGCACGGGGTTAGGTACAGAGTGAAGCTCCCTCTACACTGTCCCCATCAAACACTCCCAGGACAGGTACAACACGGGGTTAGATACAGAGTAAAGCTCCCTCTACACTGTCCCCCATCAAACACTCCCAGGACAGGTACAGCACGGGGTTAGATAGAGTAAAGCTCCCTCTACACTGTCCCCCATCAAACACTCCCAGGACAGGTACAGCACGGGGTTAGATACAGAGTAAAGCTCCCTCTACACTGTCCCCATCAAACACTCCCAGGACAGGTACAGCACGGGGTTAGATACAGAGTAAAGCTCCCTCTCCACTGTCCCCCATCAAACACTCGCAGCAGGACAGGTATTGCGTGGGATTAGATATAGAGTAAAGCTCCCTCAACACTGTCCCCATCAAACACTCCCAGGACAGGTACAGCACAGGGTTAGATACCGAGTAAAGATCCCTCCACACTGTCCCCATCAAACACTCGCAGGGCAGGTACAGCACGGGGTTAGATACAGAGTAAAGCTTCCTCTACACTGTCCCCCATCAAACACTCCCAGGACAGATACAGCACGGCGTTAGATACAGAGTAAAGATCCCACTAAACTGCCCCCCATCAAACACTCCCAGGACAGGTACAGCACGGGGTTAGGTACAGAGTAAAGCTCCCTCTACACTGTCCCCATCAAACACTCCCAGGGCAGGTACAGCACGGGGTTAGATACAGAGTAAAGCTCCCTCTACACTGTCCCCATCAAACACTCCCAGGACAGGTACAGCACAGGGTTAGATACAGAATAAAGCTCCCTCTACACTGTCCCCCATCAAACACTCCCAGGACAGGTACAGCATGGGGTTAGATACAGAGTAAAGCTCCCTCGACACTGTCCCCATCAAACACTCCCAGGACAGGTACAGCACGGGGTTAGATACAAAGATCTCCATATTAGGTTTAGAAAGTCAGAACTTGTCCCAGTTCCATTCGGCACAGCTGTGTCACGGGTCAGACACTGACTGCTTCCTTGACTGGGTTCTCTTCCTCTCAGCCAGCACATGGCGGTACAAACTACTCATGGGACAAGAGTAGGTACCATGGCTGTGGGCTCAGCGACAGACCCACCACATGGTCAGAATCGTACCTGTGACATTGCAATCGTGTCAGCGTGTGTGTTGATTCACACATCTGTTCCAGATTCCAACCTGTAATAAACCACACAGAAAATTACCAGATAAAGAGGAAAAGTCGCCCCTTTCACAATCCCTAACGTACATTACGATGGTGAGCAGAGGGGAGGATGCAGTGTGTGACATCAAACAGAGGCAGAATGAACACATTTGCCTTTTCCTTGACGCTGACATGAATACTTTCATTGTCAGGTTTCTGTGGAGTTGAAGAAAACAGAGAGGGATCAGGTTGAATTGAACAGGGGAAGGTGACAGGAGACAGGTTGTCTGGGAGGGCCAAGGGATAAAGGGTTAAGAGTATTAGATTTACTCCATTTGTAATCATCAGTAAATAACGTGACAAGAATTCAGGCAGGTTACGTACAAGGGTCAGAGCCAAAAGGGTTTTCAGATGTAGGAGACATTTGTTTCTCAGGGTAAGTACAGAGTAACGATCGCACTACACTGTCCCCCATCAAACACTCCCAGGACAGGTACAGCACGGGGTTAGATACAGAGTAAAGCTCCCTCTACACTGTCCCCCATCAAACACTCCCAGGACGGGTAAAGCACGGGGTTAGATACAGAGTAAAGCTCCCTCTACACTATCCCCCATCAAAGGCTCCTGGAACGGCGTTTGATACAGAGTCAAGCCCCCTCGACACTGACACATCAAACACTCCCAGGATAGGTACAGCACGGGGTTAGATACAGAGTAAAGCTCCCTCTCCACTGTCCCCCATCAAACACCCGCAGGACAGGGACAGCACAGGGTTAGATACAGAGTAAAGCTCCCTCTCCACTGTCCCCCATCAAACACCCGCAGGACAGGGACAGCACAGGGTTAGATACAGAGTAAAGCTCCCTTTACACTGACCCCATCAAACACTCCCAGGACAGGTACAGCACGGGGTTAGATACAGAGTAAAGCTCCCTCAACACTGTCCCCATCAAACACTCCCAGGACAGGTACAGCATGGGGATAGATACAGAGTAAAGCTCCCTCTACACAGTCCCCATCAAACACCCGCAGGACAGGTACAGCACGGGGTTAGATACAGAGTAAAGCACCCTTCACACTGTCCAAATCAAACACTCCCAGGACAGGTACAGCACGGGGTTAGATACAGAGTAAAGCTCCCTCTACACTGTCCCCCATCAAACACCCGCAGGACAGGGACAGCACAGGGTTAGATACAGAGTAAAGCACCCTTTACACTGTCCCCATCAAACACTCCCAAGGAAAGGTACAGCACGGGGTTAGATACAGAGTCAAGCTCCCTCGACACTGTCCCCCATCAAACACTCCCAGGACAGGTACAGCACGGGGTTAGGCACAGAGTAAAGCTCCCTCTACACTGTCCCCCATAAAGCACTCGCAGGACAGGCACAGCACAGGGTTAGATACAGAGTAAAGCTCCCTCTACACTGTCCCCATCAAACACTCCCAGGACAGGTACAGCACGGGGTTAGATACAGAATAAAGCACCCTCTACACTGTCCCCATCAAACACTCCCAGGACAGGTACAGCACGGGGTTAGATATAGAGTAAAGCTCCCTCAACACTGCCCCCTTGAAACACTCCCAGGACAGGTACAGCACGGGGTTCGATACAGAGTAAAGCTCCCTCTACACTGTCCCCATCAAACACTCCCAGGACAGGTACAGCATGGGGTTAGATACAGAGTAAAGCTCCCTCTACACTGTCCCCATCAAACACTCCCAGGACGGGTAAAGCACGGGGTTAGATACAGAGTAAAGCTCCCTCTACACTATCCCCCATCAAAGGCTCCTGGAACGGCGTTTGATACAGAGTCAAGCCCCCTCGACACTGACACATCAAACACTCCCAGGATAGGTACAGCACGGGGTTAGATACAGAGTAAAGCTCCCTCTCCACTGTCCCCCATCAAACACCCGCAGGACAGGGACAGCACAGGGTTAGATACAGAGTAAAGCTCCCTCTCCACTGTCCCCCATCAAACACCCGCAGGACAGGGACAGCACAGGGTTAGATACAGAGTAAAGCTCCCTTTACACTGACCCCATCAAACACTCCCAGGACAGGTACAGCACGGGGTTAGATACAGAGTAAAGCTCCCTCAACACTGTCCCCATCAAACACTCCCAGGACAGGTACAGCATGGGGATAGATACAGAGTAAAGCTCCCTCTACACAGTCCCCATCAAACACCCGCAGGACAGGTACAGCACGGGGTTAGATACAGAGTAAAGCACCCTTCACACTGTCCAAATCAAACACTCCCAGGACAGGTACAGCACGGGGTTAGATACAGAGTAAAGCTCCCTCTACACTGTCCCCCATCAAACACCCGCAGGACAGGGACAGCACAGGGTTAGATACAGAGTAAAGCACCCTTTACACTGTCCCCATCAAACACTCCCAAGGAAAGGTACAGCACGGGGTTAGATACAGAGTCAAGCTCCCTCGACACTGTCCCCCATCAAACACTCCCAGGACAGGTACAGCACGGGGTTAGGCACAGAGTAAAGCTCCCTCTACACTGTCCCCCATAAAGCACTCGCAGGACAGGCACAGCACAGGGTTAGATACAGAGTAAAGCTCCCTCTACACTGTCCCCATCAAACACTCCCAGGACAGGTACAGCACGGGGTTAGATATAGAGTAAAGCTCCCTCAACACTGCCCCCTTGAAACACTCCCAGGACAGGTACAGCACGGGGTTCGATACAGAGTAAAGCTCCCTCTACACTGTCCCCATCAAACACTCCCAGGACAGGTACAGCATGGGGTTAGATACAGAGTAAAGCTCCCTCTACACTGTCCCCATCAAACACTCCCAGGACAGGTACAGCACGGGGTTAGATACAGAGTAAAGCTCCCTCTACACTGTCCCCATCAAACACTCCCAGGACAGGTACAGCATGGGGTTAGATACAGAGTAAAGCTCCCTCTACACTGTCCCCATCAAACACTCCCAGGACAGGTACAGCACGGGGTTAGATACAAAGATCTCCATATTAGGTTTAGAAAGTCAGAACTTGTCCCAGTTCCATTCGGCACAGCTGTGTCACGGGTCAGACACTGACTGCTTCCTTGACTGGGTTCTCTTCCTCTCAGCCAGCACATGGCGGTACAAACTACTCATGGGACAAGAGTAGGTACCGTGGTTGTGGGCTCAGCGACAGACCCACCACATGGTCAGAATCGTACCTGTGACATTGCGATCGTGTCAGCGTGTGTGTTGATTCACACATCTGTTCCAGATTCCAACCTGTAATAAACCACACAGAAAATTACCAGATAAAGAGGAAAAGTCGCCCCCCTTTCACAATCCCTAACGTACATTACTATGGTGAGCAGAGGGGAGGATAGAGTCACAGAGATTTACAGCATGGACACAGGCCCTTCGGCCCAACGTGTCCATGACGCCCTTTTTTTCAAACCCCGAAGCTAGTCCCTTGGTCCCTCATTTCGCCCATATCCTTCGAGACCCATTTTACCCATGTAACTGCCTAATGCTTTTTAAAAGACTAACTTGTACCTGCCTCGAGCAGCTTGTGCCAGACACTCACCACCCTGTGAGAGAAAAAAGTGCCCCTCTGGACACTTCTGTATCTCCCCCCCTCACCTGAAACCTATGCCCTCTAGTTTCAGACTTCCCGACCTTTGGGAAAAGATATTGACTATCTTTTAGATAGAGTAAAGCACTCTCTACACTGTCCCCCATCAAACACTCCCAGGACAGGTACAGCACGGGGTTAGATGCAGAGTAAAGCTCCCTCTACACTGTCCCCCATCAAACACTCCCAGGACAGGTACAGCACGGGGTTAGGTACAGAGTGAAGCTCCCTCTACACTGTCCCCATCAAACACTCCCAGGACAGGTACAACACGGGGTTAGATACAGAGTAAAGCTCCCTCTACACTGTCCCCCATCAAACACTCCCAGGACAGGTACAGCACGGGGTTAGATACAGAGTAAAGCTCCCTCTACACTGTCCCCCATCAAACACTCCCAGGACAGGTACAGCACGGGGTTAGATACAGAGTAAAGCTCCCTCTACACTGTCCCCATCAAACACTCCCAGGACAGGTACAGCACGGGGTTAGATACAGAGTAAAGCTCCCTCTACACTGTCCCCCATCAAACACTCGCAGCAGGACAGGTATTGCGTGGGATTAGATATAGAGTAAAGCTCCCTCAACACTGTCCCCATCAAACACTCCCAGGACAGGTACAGCACAGGGTTAGATACCGAGTAAAGATCCCTCCACACTGTCCCCATCAAACACTCGCAGGGCAGGTACAGCACGGGGTTAGATACAGAGTAAAGCTTCCTCTACACTGTCCCCCATCAAACACTCCCAGGACAGATACAGCACGGGGTTAGATACAGAGTAAAGCTCCCACTAAACTGCCCCCCATCAAACACTCCCAGGACAGGTACAGCACGGGGTTAGGTACAGAGTAAAGCTCCCTCTACACTGTCCCCATCAAACACTCCCAGGACAGGTACAGCACGCGGTTAGAGACAGAGTAAAGCTCCCTCGACACTGTCCCCATCAAACACTCCCAGGACAGGTACAGCACGGGGTTAGATACAAAGATCTCCATATTAGGTTTAGAAAGTCAGAACTTGTCCCAGTTCCATTCAGCACAGCTGTGTCACGGGTCAGACACTGACTGCTTCCTTGACTGGGTTCTCTTCCTCTCAGCCAGCACATGGCGGTACAAACTACTCATGGGACAAGAGTAGGTACCATGGCTGTGGGCTCAGCGACAGACCCACCACATGGTCAGAATCGTACCTGTGACATTGCAATCGTGTCAGCGTGTGTGTTGATTCACACATCTGTTCCAGATTCCAACCTGTAATAAACCACACAGAAAATTAACAGATAAAGAGGGAAAGTCGCCCCTTTCACAATCCCTAACGTACATTACGATGGTGAGCAGAGGGGAGGATGCAGTGTGTGACATCAAACAGAGGCAGAATGAACACATTTGCCTTTTCCTTGACGCTGACATGAATACTTTCATTGTCAGGTTTCTGTGGAGTTGAAGAAAACAGAGAGGGATCAGGTTGAATTGAACAGGGGAAGGTGACAGGAGACAGGTTGTCTGGGAGGGCCAAGGGATAAAGGGTTAAGAGTATTAGATTTACTCCATTTGTAATCATCAGTAAATAACGTGACAAGAATTCAGGCAGGTTACGTACAAGGGTCAGAGCCAAAAGGGTTTTCAGATGTAGGAGACATTTGTTTCTCAGGGTAAGTACAGAGTAACGATCGCACTACACTGTCCCCCATCAAACACTCCCAGGACAGGTACAGCACGGGGTTAGATACAGAGTAAAGCTCCCTCTACACTGTCCCCCATCAAACACTCCCAGGACGGGTAAAGCACGGGGTTAGATACAGAGTAAAGCTCCCTCTACACTATCCCCCATCAAAGGCTCCTGGAACGGCGTTTGATACAGTCAAGCCCCCTCGACACTGACACATCAAACACTCCCAGGATAGGTACAGCACGGGGTTAGATACAGAGTAAAGCTCCCTCTCCACTGTCCCCCATCAAACACCCGCAGGACAGGGACAGCACAGGGTTAGATACAGAGTAAAGCTCCCTCTCCACTGTCCCCCATCAAACACCCGCAGGACAGGGACAGCACAGGGTTAGATACAGAGTAAAGCTCCCTTTACACTGTCCCCATCAAACACTCCCAGGACAGGTACAGCACGGGGTTAGATACAGAGTAAAGCTCCCTCAACACTGTCCCCATCAAACACTCCCAGGACAGGTACAGCATGGGGATAGATACAGAGTAAAGCTCCCTCTACACAGTCCCCATCAAACACCCGCAGGACAGGTACAGCACGGGGTTAGATACAGAGTAAAGCACCCTTCACACTGTCCAAATCAAACACTCCCAGGACAGGTACAGCACGGGGTTAGATACAGAGTAAAGCTCCCTCTCCACTGTCCCCCATCAAACACTCCCAGGACAGGTAGAGCACGGAGTTAGATACAGAGTAAAGCACCCTCTACACTGTCCCCATCAAACACTCCCAGGACAGGTACAGCACGGGGTTAGATACAGAGTAAAGCTCCCTATCCACTGTCCCCCATCAAACACTCCCAGGACAGGTAGAGCACAGAGTTAGATACAGAGTAAAGCTCCCTCTACACTGTCCCCATCAAACACTCCCAGGACATGTACAGCATGGGGTTAGATACAAAGATCTCTATATTAGGTTTAGAAAGTCAGAACGTGTCCCAGTTCCATTCGGCACAGCTGTGTCACGGGTCAGACACTGACTGCTTCCTTGACTGGGTTCTCTTCCTCTCAGCCAGCACATGGCGGTACAAACTACTCATGGGACAAGAGTAGGTACCGTGGCTGTGGGCTCAGCGACAGACCCACCACATGGTCAGAATCGTACCTGTGACATTGCAATCGTGTCAGCGTGTGTGTTGATTCACACATCTGTTCCAGATTCCAACCTGTAATAAACCACACAGAAAATTACCAGATAAAGAGGAAAAGTCGCCCCTTTCACAATCCCTAACGTACATTACGATGGTGAGCAGAGGGGAGGATGCAGTGTGTGACATCAAACAGAGGCAGAATGAACACATTTGCCTTTTCCTTGACGCTGACATAAATACTTTCATTGTCAGGTTTTTGTGGAGTAGAAGAAAACAGAGAGGGATCAGGTTGAATTGAACAGGGGAAGGTGACAGGAGACAGGTTGTCTGGGAGGGCCAAGGGATAACGGGTTAAGAGTATTAGATTTACTCCATTTGTAATCATCAGTAAATAACGTGACAAGAATTCAGGCAGGTTACGTACAAGGGTCAGAGCCAAAAGGGTTTTCAGATGTAGGAGACATTTGTTTCTCAGGGTAAGTACAGAGTAACGATCGCACTACACTGTCCCCCATCAAACACTCCCAGGACAGGTACAGCACGGGGATAGATACAGAGTAAAGCTCCCTCTACACTGTCCCCATCAAACACTCCCAAGGAAAGGTACAGCACGGGGTTAGATACAGAGTAAAGCACCCTTCACACTGTCCAAATCAAACACTCCCAGGACAGGTACAGCACGGGGTTAGATACAGAGTAAAGCTCCCTCTACACTGTCCCCATCAAACACTCCCAGGACAGGTACAGCACGGGGTTAGATACAGAGTAAAGCTCCCTCTACACTGTCCCCATCAAACACTCCCAAGGAAAGGTACAGCACGGGGTTAGATACAGAGTAAAGCACCCTTCACACTGTCCAAATCAAATACTCCCAGGACAGGTACAGCACAGGGTTAGATACAGAGTAAAGCTCCCTGTACACTGTCCCCATCAAACACTCCCAGGACAGGTACAGCACGGGGTTAGATACAGAGTAAAGCTCCCTCTCCACTGTCCCCCATCAAACACCCGCAGGACAGGGACAGCACAGGGTTAGATACAGAGTAAAGCACCCTTTACACTGTCCCCATCAAACACTCCCAAGGAAAGGTACAGCACGGGGTTAGATACAGAGTCAAGCTCCCTCGACACTGTCCCCCATCAAACACTCCCAGGACAGGTACAGCACGGGGTTAGGCACAGAGTAAAGCTCCCTCTACACTGTCCCCCATAAAGCACTCGCAGGACAGGCACAGCACAGGGTTAGATACAGAGTAAAGCTCCCTCTACACTGTCCCCATCAAACACTCCCAGGACAGGTACAGCACGGGGTTAGATACAGAATAAAGCACCCTCTACACTGTCCCCATCAAACACTCCCAGGACAGGTACAGCACGGGGTTAGATATAGAGTAAAGCTCCCTCAACACTGCCCCCTTGAAACACTCCCAGGACAGGTACAGCACGGGGTTCGATACAGAGTAAAGCTCCCTCTACACTGTCCCCATCAAACACTCCCAGGACAGGTACAGCACGGGGTTAGATACAGAGTAAAGCTCCCTCCCTCTACACTGTCCCCCATCAAACACTCCCAGGACAGGTACAGCACGGGGTTAGATACAAAGATCTCCATATTCGGTTTAGAAAGTCAGAACGTGTCCCAGGTACATTCGGCACAGCTGTGTCACGGGTCAGACACTGACTGCTTCCTTGACTGGGTTCTCTTCCTCTCAGCCAGCACATGGCGGTACAAACTACTCATGGGACAAGAGTAGGTACCGTGGTTGTGGGCTCAGCGACAGACCCACCACATGGTCAGAATCGTACCTGTGACATTGCGATCGTGTCAGCGTGTGTGTTGATTCACACATCTGTTCCAGATTCCAACCTGTAATAAACCACACAGAAAATTACCAGATAAAGAGGAAAAGTCGCCCCCCTTTCACAATCCCTAACGTACATTACTATGGTGAGCAGAGGGGAGGATAGAGTCACAGAGATTTACAGCATGGACACAGGCCCTTCGGCCCAACGTGTCCATGACGCCCTTTTTTTCAAACCCCGAAGCTAGTCCCTTGGTCCCTCATTTCGCCCATATCCTTCGAGACCCATTTTACCCATGTAACTGCCTAATGCTTTTTAAAAGACTAACTTGTACCTGCCTCGAGCAGCTTGTGCCAGACACTCACCACCCTGTGAGAGAAAAAAGTGCCCCTCTGGACACTTCTGTATCTCCCCCCCTCACCTGAAACCTATGCCCTCTAGTTTCAGACTTCCCGACCTTTGGGAAAAATATATTGACTATCTTGTCGATAGAGTAAAGCACTCTCTACACTGTCCCCCATCAAACACTCCCAGGACAGGTACAGCACGGGGTTAGATACAGAGTAAAGCTCCCTCTACACTGTCCCCATCAAACACTCCCAGGACAGGTACAGCACGGGGTTAGATACAGAGTAAAGCTCCCTCTACACTGTCCCCATCAAACACTCCCAAGGAAAGGTACAGCACGGGGTTAGATACAGAGTAAAGCTCCCTTCACACTGTCCAAATCAAACACTCCCAGGACAGGTACAGCACGGGGTTAGATACAGAGTAAAGCTCCCTCTACACTGTCCCCATCAAACACTCCCAGGACAGGTACAGCACGGGGTTAGATACAGAGTAAAGCTCCCTCTACACTGTCCCCATCAAACACTCCCAAGGAAAGGTACAGCACGGGGTTAGATACAGAGTAAAGCACCCTTCACACTGTCCAAATCAAACACTCCCAGGACAGGTACAGCACAGGGTTAGATACAGAGTAAAGCTCCCTGTACACTGTCCCCATCAAACACTCCCAGGACAGGTACAGCACGGGGTTAGATACAGAGTAAAGCTCCCTCTCCACTGTCCCCCATCAATCACCCGCAGGACAGGGACAGCACAGGGTTAGATACAGAGTAAAGCACCCTTTACACTGTCCCCATCAAACACTCCCAAGGAAAGGTACAGCACGGGGTTAGATACAGAGTCAAGCTCCCTCGACACTGTCCCCCATCAAACACTCCCAGGACAGGTACAGCACGGGGTTAGGCACAGAGTAAAGCTCCCTCTACACTGTCCCCCATAAAGCACTCGCAGGACAGGCACAGCACAGGGTTAGATACAGAGTAAAGCTCCCTCTACACTGTCCCCATCAAACACTCCCAGGACAGGTACAGCACGGGGTTAGATACAGAATAAAGCACCCTCTACACTGTCCCCATCAAACACTCCCAGGACAGGTACAGCACGGGGTTAGATATAGAGTAAAGCTCCCTCAACACTGCCCCCTTGAAACACTCCCAGGACAGGTACAGCACGGGGTTCGATACAGAGTAAAGCTCCCTCTACACTGTCCCCATCAAACACTCCCAGGACAGGTACAGCACGGGGTTAGATACAGAGTAAAGCTCCCTCCCTCTACACTGTCCCCCATCAAACACTCCCAGGACAGGGACAGCACGGGGTTAGATACAAAGATCTCCATATTAGGTTTAGAAAGTCAGAACGTGTCCCAGGTACATTCGGCACAGCTGTGTCACGGGTCAGACACTGACTGCTTCCTTGACTGGGTTCTCTTCCTCTCAGCCAGCACATGGCGGTACAAACTACTCATGGGACAAGAGTAGGTACCGTGGTTGTGGGCTCAGCGACAGACCCACCACATGGTCAGAATCGTACCTGTGACATTGCGATCGTGTCAGCGTGTGTGTTGATTCCCACATCTGTTCCAGATTCCAACCTGTAATAAACCACACAGAAAATTACCAGATAAAGAGGAAAAGTCGCCCCCCTTTCACAATCCCTAACGTACATTACTATGGTGAGCAGAGGGGAGGATAGAGTCACAGAGATTTACAGCATGGACACAGGCCCTTCGGCCCAACGTGTCCATGACGCCCTTTTTTTCAAACCCCGAAGCTAGTCCCTTGGTCCCTCATTTCGCCCATATCCTTCGAGACCCATTTTACCCATGTAACTGCCTAATGCTTTTTAAAAGACTAACTTGTACCTGCCTCGAGCAGCTTGTGCCAGACACTCACCACCCTGTGAGAGAAAAAAGTGCCCCTCTGGACACTTCTGTATCTCCCCCCCTCACCTGAAACCTATGCCCTCTAGTTTCAGACTTCCCGACCTTTGGGAAAAATATATTGACTATCTTGTCGATAGAGTAAAGCACTCTCTACACTGTCCCCCATCAAACACTCCCAGGACAGGTACAGCACGGGGTTAGATACAGAGTAAAGCTCCCTCTACACTGTCCCCATCAAACACTCCCAGGACAGGTACAGCACGGGGTTAGATACAGAGTAAAGCTCCCTCTACACTGTCCCCATCAAACACTCCCAAGGAAAGGTACAGCACGGGGTTAGATACAGAGTAAAGCTCCCTTCACACTGTCCAAATCAAACACTCCCAGGACAGGTACAGCACGGGGTTAGATACAGAGTAAAGCTCCCTCTACACTGTCCCCATCAAACACTCCCAGGACAGGTACAGCACGGGGTTAGATACAGAGTAAAGCTCCCTCTACACTGTCCCCATCAAACACTCCCAAGGAAAGGTACAGCACGGGGTTAGATACAGAGTAAAGCACCCTTCACACTGTCCAAATCAAACACTCCCAGGACAGGTACAGCACAGGGTTAGATACAGAGTAAAGCTCCCTGTACACTGTCCCCATCAAACACTCCCAGGACAGGTACAGCACGGGGTTAGATACAGAGTAAAGCTCCCTCTCCACTGTCCCCCATCAATCACCCGCAGGACAGGGACAGCACAGGGTTAGATACAGAGTAAAGCACCCTTTACACTGTCCCCATCAAACACTCCCAAGGAAAGGTACAGCACGGGGTTAGATACAGAGTCAAGCTCCCTCGACACTGTCCCCCATCAAACACTCCCAGGACAGGTACAGCACGGGGTTAGGCACAGAGTAAAGCTCCCTCTACACTGTCCCCCATAAAGCACTCGCAGGACACGCACAGCACAGGGTTCGATACAGAGTAAAGCTCCCTCTACACTGTCCCCATCAAACACTCCCAGGACAGGTACAGCACGGGGTTAGATGCAGAGTAAAGCTCCCTCTACACTGTCCCCCATCAAACACTCCCAGGACAGGTACAGCACGGGGTTAGATACAGAGTAAAGCTCCCTCTACACTGTCCCCATCAAACACTCCCAGGACAGGTACAGCATGGGGTTAGATACAAAGATCTCCATATTAGGTTCAGAAAGTCAGAACTTGTCCCAGTTCCATTCGGCACAGCTGTGTCACGGGTCAGACACTGACTGCTTCCTTGACTGGGTTCTCTTCCTCTCAGCCAGCACATGGCGGTACAAACTACTCATGGGACAAGAGTAGGTACCGTGGCTGTGGGCTCAGCGACAGACCCACCACATGGTCAGAATCGTACCTGTGACATTGCAATCGTGTCAGCGTGTGTGTTGATTCACACATCTGTTCCAGATTCCAACCTGTAATAAACCACACAGAAAATTACCAGATAAAGAGGAAAAGTCGCCCCATTCACAATCCCTAACGTACATTACTATGGTGAGCAGAGGGGAGGATAGAGTCACAGAGATTTACAGCATGGAAACAGGCCCTTCGGCCCAACTTGTCCATGCCACCTCTTTTTTTCAAAGCCCGAAGCTCGTCCCTATCGCCTGCATTTGGCCTATATCCCTCCAAACCCATGTAACTGCCTGAATGCTTTTTAAAAGACAAAATTGTACCCGCCTCTACTGCTGCCTCTGGCTGCTTGTTCCAGACACTCGCCACCCTGAGAGAGAAAAAAGTGCCCCTCTGGACACTTGTGTATCTCTCCCCCCCTCACGTTAAACCGATGCCCTCTAGTTTTAGACTCCCTGACCTTTGGGAAAAGATCTGGACTATCTTTTAGATGGAGTAAAGCACTCTCTACACTGTCATCAAACATTCCAAGAACAGGTACAGTAGTGTCAGATACAGAGTAAAGCTCCCTCTACACTGTCCCCCATCAAACACTCCCAGGACAGGTACAGCACGGGGTTAGATACAGAGTAAAGCTCCCTCTACACTGTCCCCCATCAAACACTCCCAGGACAGGTGCAGCACGGGGTTAGATACAGAGTAAAGCTCCCTCTACACTGTCCCCATCAAACACTCCCAGGACAGGTACAGCACGGGGTTAGATACAGAGTAAAGCTCCCTCTACACTGTCCCCCATCAAACACTCCCAGGACAGGTGCAGCACGGGGTTAGATACAGAGTAAAGCTCCCTCTACACTGTCCCCATCAAACACTCCCAGGACAGGTACAGCATGGGGTTAGATACAAAGATCTCCATATTAGGTTTAGAAAGTCAGAACGTGTCCCAGGTACATTCGGCACAGCTGTGTCACGGGTCAGACACTGACTGCTTCCTTGACTGGGTTCTCTTCCTCTCAGCCACCACATGGCGGTACAAACTACTCATGGGACAAGAGTAGGTACCGTGGCTGTGGGCTCAGCGACAGACCCACCACATGGTCAGAATCGTACCTGTGACATTGCAATCGTGTCAGCGTGGGTGTTGATTCACACATCTGTTCCAGATTCCAACCTGTAATAAACCACACAGAAAATTACCAGATAAAGAGGAAAAGTCGCCCCTTTCACAATCCCTAACGTACATTACGATGGTGAGCAGAGGGGAGGATGCAGTGTGTGACATCAAACAGAGGCAGAATGAACACATTTGCCTTTTCCTTAGACGCTGACATAAATACTTTCATTGTCAGGTTTCTGTGGAGTTGAAGAAAACAGAGAGGGATCAGGTTGAATTGAACAGGGGAAGGTGACAGGAGACAGGTTGTCTGGGAGGGCCAAGGGATAAAGGGTTAAGAGTATTAGATTTACTCCATTTGTAATCATCAGTAAATAACGTGACAAGAATTCAGGCAGGTTACGTACAAGGGTCAGAGCCAAAAGGGTTTTCAGATGTAGGAGACATTTGTTTCTCAGGGTAAGTACAGAGTAACGATCCCACTACACTGTCCCCCATCAAACACTCCCAGGACAGGTACAGCACAGGGTTAGATACAGAGTAAAGCTCCCTCTACACTGTCCCCCATCAAACACTCCCAGGACAGGGACAGCACAGGGTTAGATACAGAGTAAAGCTCCCTCTACACTGTCCAAATCAAACACTCCCAGGACAGGGACAGCACAGGGTTAGATACAGAGTAAAGCTCCCTTTACACTGTCCCCATCAAACACTCCCAAGGAAAGGTACAGCACGGGGTTAGATACAGAGTCAAGCTCCCTCGACACTGTCCCCCATCAAACACTCCCAGGACAGGTACAGCACAGGGTTAGATACAGAGTAAAGCTCCCTCTACACTGTCCCCATCAAACACTCCCAGGACAGGTACAGCACGGGGTTAGATACAGAGTAAAGCTCCCTCTCCACTGTCCCCCATCAAACACCCGCAGGACAGGGACAGCACAGGGTTAGATACAGAGTAAAGCTCCCTTTACACTGTCCCCATCAAACACACCCAGGACAGGTACAGCACGGGGTTAGATACAGAGTAAAGCTCCCTCAACACTGTCCCCATCAAACACTCCCAGGACAGGTACAGCATGGGGATAGATACAGAGTAAAGCTCCCTCTACACTGTCCCCATCAAACACTCCCAAGGAAAGGTACAGCACGGGGTTAGATACAGAGTAAAGCACCCTTCACACTGTCCAAATCAAACACTCCCAGGACAGGTACAGCACGGGGTTAGATACAGAGTAAAGCTCCCTCTACACTGTCCCCATCAAACACTCCCAGGACAGGTACAGCACGGGGTTAGATACAGAGTAAAGCTCCCTCTACACTGTCCCCATCAAACACTCCCAAGGAAAGGTACAGCACGGGGTTAGATACAGAGTAAAGCACCCTTCACACTGTCCAAATCAAACACTCCCAGGACAGGTACAGCACGGGGTTAGATACAGAGTAAAGCTCCCTCTACACTGTCCCCATCAAACACTCCCAGGACAGGTACAGCACGGGGTTAGATACAGAGTAAAGCTCCCACTACACTGTCCCCATCAAACACTCCCAGGACAGGTACAGCACGGGGTTAGATACAAAGATCTCCATATTAGGTTTAGAAAGTCAGAACGTGTCCCAGGTACATTCGGCACAGCTGTGTCACGGGTCAGACACTGACTGCTTCCTTGACTGGGTTCTCTTCCTCTCAGCCAGCACATGGCGGTACAAACTACTCATGGGACAAGAGTAGGTACCGTGGCTGTGGGCTCAGCGACAGACCCACCACATGGTCAGAATCGTACCTGTGACATTGCAATCGTGTCAGCGTGTGTGTTGATTCCCACATCTGTTCCAGATTCCAACCTGTAATAAACCACACAGAAAATTACCAGATAAAGAGGAAAAGTCGCCCCTTTCACAATCCCTAACGTACATTACTATGGTGAGCAGAGGGGAGGATAGAGTCAGAGATTTACAGCATGGACACAGGCCCTTCGGCCCAACTTGTCCATGCCGCCCTTATTTTCAAACCCCGAAGCGAGTCCCAATTGCCCACATTTGGCCCATATCCCTCTATACCCATCGTACCCATGTAACTGTCTAAAACCCCTTTTTAAAAGATAAAATGGTCCCCGCCTCTACTACTGCCTCGGGCAGCTTGTTCCAGACACTCACCACCCTCTGTGCGAATAAATTGCCCCTCTGGACACTTTTGTATCTCTCTCCTCTCACCATAGACCGATGCCCTCTAGTTTTAGACTCCCCGACCTTTGGGAAAAGATATTGACTATCTTTTAGTTACAGAGTAAAGCTCCCTCTACACCGTCCCACATCAAACACTCCCAGGGCAGGTACAGCACGGGGTTAGATACAGAGTCAAGCTCCCTCTACACTGTCCCCATCAAACACTCTCAGGACAGGTACAGCACGGGATTAGGTACAGAGTAAAGCTCCCTCTACACTGTCCCCCATCAAACACTCCCAGGACAGGTGCAGCACGTGGTTAGATACAGAGTAAAGCTCCCTCGACACTGTCCCCCATCAAACACTCCCAGGACAGGTACAGCATGGGGATAGATACAGAGTAAAGCTCCCTCTACACTGTCCCCATCAAACACACCCAGGACAGGTGCAGCACGTGGTTAGATACAGAGTAAAGCTCCCTCGACACTGTCCCAAATCAAACACTCCCAGGACAGGTACAGCACGGGGTTAGATACAGAGTAAAGCACCCTTCACACTGTCCAAATCAAACACTCCCAGGACAGGTACAGCACAGGGTTAGATACAGAGTAAAGCTCCCTCTACACTGTCCCCCATCAAACACTCCCAGGACGGGTAAAGCACGGGGTCAGAAACGGAGTAAAGCTCCCTCTACATTATCCCCCATCAAAGGCTCCTGGAACGGGGTTTGATACAGAGTCAAGCCCCCTCGACACTGACACATCAAACACGCCCAGGATAGGTACAGCACGGGGTTAGATACAGAGTAAAGCTCCCTCTCCACTGTCCCCCATCAAACACCCGCGGGACAGGGACAGCACAGGGTTAGATACAGAGTAAAGCTCCCTTTACACTGTCCCCATCAAACACTCCCAGGACAGGTACAGTACGGGGTTATATACAGAGTAAAGCACCCTTCACACTGTCCAAATCAAACACTCTCAGGACAGGTACAGCACGGGGTTAGATACAAAGATCTCCAGATTAGGTTCAGAAAGTCAGAACTTGTCCCAGGTACATTCGGCACAGCTGTGTCACGGGTCAGACACTGACTGCTTCCTTGACTGGGTTCTCTTCCTCTCAGCCAGCACATGGCGGTACAAACTACTCATGGGACAAGAGTAGGTACCGTGGCTGTGGGCTCAGCGACAGACCCACCACATGGTCAGAATCGTACCTGTGACATTGCAATCGTGTCAGCGTGTGTGTTGATTCACACATCTGTTCCAGATTCCAACCTGTAATAAACCACACAGAAAATTACCAGATAAAGAGGAAAAGTCGCCCCTTTCACAATCCCTAACGTACATTACTATGGTGAGCAGAGGGGAGGATAGAGTCACAGAGATTTACAGCATGGAAATCGGCCCTTCGGCCCAACGTGTCCATGCCACCCTTTTTTTCAAACCCCTAAGCTAGTCCCAATTGCCCGCATTTCGCCCACATCCCTCTGTACCCATCGTACCCATCTAACTGTCTAAAACCCCTTTTTAAAAGATAAAATGGTCCCACCTCTACGACTACCTCTGGCAGCTTGTTCCAGACACTCACCACCCTGTGAGAGAAAAAAGTGCCCATCTGGACACTTCTGTATCTCCCCCCCTCACCTTAAACCTATGCCCTCTAGTTTTAGACTCCCCGACCTTTGGGAAAAGTTATTGACTATCTTTTAGATCGAGTAAAGCACTCTCTACACTGTCATCAAACATTCCAGGAACAGGTAGTTGTGTCAGATACAGAGTAAAGCTCCCGCCACACTGTCCCCATCAAGCACTCCCAGAACAGGTACAGCACGGAGTTAGATACACAGTAAAGCTCCCGCCACACTGTCCCCCATCAAACACTCGCAGGACAGGTACAGCACGGGGTTAGATACAGAGTAAAGCTCCCTCGACACTGTCCCCATCAAACACTCCCAGGATAGGTACAGCACGGGGTTAGATACAGAGTAAAGCTCCCTCTCCACTGTCCCCCATCAAACACTCCCAGGACAGGTACAGCATGGGGTTAGATACAGAGTAAAGCTCCCTCTACACTGTCCCCATCAAACACTCCCAGGACAGGTACAGCACGGGGTTAGATACAGAGTAAAGCTCCCTCTCCACTGTCCCCCATCAAACACTCCCAGGACAGGTACAGCATGGGGTTAGATACAGAGTAAAGCTCCCTCTACACTGTCCCCATCAAACACTCCCAGGACAGGTACAGCACGGGGTTAGATACAGAGTAAAGCTCCCTCTACACTGTCCCCATCAAACACTCCCAGGACAGGTACAGCATGGGGTTAGATACAGAGTAAAGCTCCCTCTACACTGTCCCCATCAAACACTCCCAGGACAGGTACAGCACGGGGTTAGATACAGAGTAAAGCTCCCTCTACACTGTCCCCATCAAACACTCCCAGGACAGGTACAGCATGGGGTTAGATACAAAGATCTCCATATTAGGTCTAGAAAGTCAGAACTTGTCCCAGTTCCATTCGGCACAGCTGTGTCACGGGTCAGACACTGACTGCTTCCTTGACTGGGTTCTCTTCCTCTCAGCCAGCACATGGCGGTACAAACTACTCATGGGACAAGAGTAGGTACCGTGGCTGTGGGCTCAGCGACAGACCCACCACATGGTCAGAATCGTACCTGTGACATTGCGATCGTGTCAGCGTGTGTGTTGATTCACACATCTGTTCCAGATTCCAACCTGTAATAAACCACACAGAAAATTACCAGATAAAGAGGAAAAGTCGCCCCTTTCACAATCCCTAACGTACATTACTATGGTGAGCAGAGGGGAGGATAGAGTCACAGAGATTAACAGCATGGAAACCGGCCCTTCGGCCCAACGTGTCCATGCCACGTCTTTTTTTCAAACCCCTAAGCTAGTCCCAATTGCCCGCATTTCGCCCACATCCCTCTGTCCCCATGTAACTGTCTAAAACCCCTTTTTAAAAGATAAAATGGTCCCACCTCTACTACTACCTCGGGCAGCTTGTTCCAGACACTCACCACCCTCTGTGCGAACAAATTGCCCCTCTGGACACTTTTGTATCTCTCTCCTCTCACCATAGACCGATGCCCTCTAGTTTTAGACACCCCGACCTTTGGGAAAAGATATTGACTATCTTTTAGTTACAGAGTAAAGCTCCAATCTACACCGCCCTCCATCAAACACTCCCAGGACAGGTACAGCACGGGGTTAGATACAGAGTCAAGCTCCCTCTCCACTGTCCCCCATCAAACACTCCCAGGACAGGTACAGCACGGGGTTAGATACAGAGTAAAGCCCCCTCTACACTGTCCCACATCAAACACTAGCAGGACAGGTACAGCACAGGGTTCGATAAAGGGGAAAGCTCCCTCTACACTGTCCCCCATAAAGCACTCGCAGGACAGGCACAGCACGGGGTTAGATACAGAGTAAAGCTCCCTCTACACTGTCCCCCATCAAACACTCCCAGGACAGGTACAGCACGGGGTTAGATACAGAGTCAAGCTCCCTCTACACTGTCCCCCATCAAACACTCCCAGGACAGGTACAGCACGGGGTTAGATACAGAGTACAGCTCCCTCTACACTGTCCCCATCAAACACTCCCAAGGAAAGGTACAGCACGGGGTTAGATACAGAGTAAAGCACCCTTCACACTGTCCAAATCAAACACTCCCAGGACAGGTACAGCACGGGGTTAGATACAGAGTAAAGCTCCCTCTACACTGTCCCCATCAAACACTCCCAGGACAGGTACAGCACGGGGTTAGATACAGAGTAAAGCTCCCTCTACACTGTCCCCATCAAACACTCCCAGGACAGGTACAGCACGGGGTTAGATACAAAGATCTCCATATTAGGTTTAGAAAGTCAGAACGTGTCCCAGGTACATTCGGCACAGCTGTGTCACGGGTCAGACACTGACTGCTTCCTTGACTGGGTTCTCTTCCTCTCAGCCACCACATGGCGGTACAAACTACTCATGGGACAAGAGTAGGTACCGTGGCTGTGGGCTCAGCGACAGACCCACCACATGGTCAGAATCGTACCTGTGACATTGCAATCGTGTCAGCGTGTGTGTTGATTCCCACATCTGTTCCAGATTCCAACCTGTAATAAACCACACAGAAAATTACCAGATAAAGAGGAAAAGTCGCCCCTTTCACAATCCCTAACGTACATTACTATGGTGAGCAGAGGGGAGGATAGAGTCAGAGATTTACAGCATGGACACAGGCCCTTCGGCCCAACTTGTCCATGCCGCCCTTATTTTCAAACCCCGAAGCGAGTCCCAATTGCCCACATTTGGCCCATATCCCTCTATACCCATCGTACCCATGTAACTGTCTAAAACCCCTTTTTAAAAGATAAAATGGTCCCCGCCTCTACTACTGCCTCGGGCAGCTTGTTCCAGACACTCACCACCCTCTGTGCGAATAAATTGCCCCTCTGGACACTTTTGTATCTCTCTCCTCTCACCATAGACCGATGCCCTCTAGTTTTAGACTCCCCGACCTTTGGGAAAAGATATTGACTATCTTTTAGTTACAGAGTAAAGCTCCCTCTACACCGTCCCACATCAAACACTCCCAGGGCAGGTACAGCACGGGGTTAGATACAGAGTCAAGCTCCCTCTACACTGTCCCCATCAAACACTCTCAGGACAGGTACAGCACGGGATTAGGTACAGAGTAAAGCTCCCTCTACACTGTCCCCCATCAAACACTCCCAGGACAGGTGCAGCACGTGGTTAGATACAGAGTAAAGCTCCCTCGACACTGTCCCCCATCAAACACTCCCAGGACAGGTACAGCATGGGGATAGATACAGAGTAAAGCTCCCTCTACACTGTCCCCATCAAACACACCCAGGACAGGTGCAGCACGTGGTTAGATACAGAGTAAAGCTCCCTCGACACTGTCCCAAATCAAACACTCCCAGGACAGGTACAGCACGGGGTTAGATACAGAGTAAAGCACCCTTCACACTGTCCAAATCAAACACTCCCAGGACAGGTACAGCACAGGGTTAGATACAGAGTAAAGCTCCCTCTACACTGTCCCCCATCAAACACTCCCAGGACGGGTAAAGCACGGGGTCAGAAACGGAGTAAAGCTCCCTCTACATTATCCCCCATCAAAGGCTCCTGGAACGGGGTTTGATACAGAGTCAAGCCCCCTCGACACTGACACATCAAACACGCCCAGGATAGGTACAGCACGGGGTTAGATACAGAGTAAAGCTCCCTCTCCACTGTCCCCCATCAAACACCCGCGGGACAGGGACAGCACAGGGTTAGATACAGAGTAAAGCTCCCTTTACACTGTCCCCATCAAACACTCCCAGGACAGGTACAGTACGGGGTTATATACAGAGTAAAGCACCCTTCACACTGTCCAAATCAAACACTCTCAGGACAGGTACAGCATGGGGTTAGATACAAAGATCTCCATATTAGGTTCAGAAAGTCAGAACTTGTCCCAGGTACATTCGGCACAGCTGTGTCACGGGTCAGACACTGACTGCTTCCTTGACTGGGTTCTCTTCCTCTCAGCCAGCACATGGCGGTACAAACTACTCATGGGACAAGAGTAGGTACCGTGGCTGTGGGCTCAGCGACAGACCCACCACATGGTCAGAATCGTACCTGTGACATTGCGATCGTGTCAGCGTGTTGATTCACACATCTGTTCCAGACTCCAACCTGTAATGAACCACACAGAAAATTACCAGATAAAGAGGAAAAGTCGCCCCTTTCACAATCCCTAACGTACATTACTATGGTGAGCAGAGGGGAGGATAGAGTCACAGAGATTTACAGCATGGAAATCGGCCCTTCGGCCCAACGTGTCCATGCCACCCTTTTTTTCAAACCCCTAAGCTAGTCCCAATTGCCCGCATTTCGCCCACATCCCTCTGTACCCATCGTACCCATCTAACTGTCTAAAACCCCTTTTTAAAAGATAAAATGGTCCCACCTCTACGACTACCTCTGGCAGCTTGTTCCAGACACTCACCACCCTGTGAGAGAAAAAAGTGCCCATCTGGACACTTCTGTATCTCCCCCCCTCACCTTAAACCTATGCCCTCTAGTTTTAGACTCCCCGACCTTTGGGAAAAGTTATTGACTATCTTTTAGATCGAGTAAAGCACTCTCTACACTGTCATCAAACATTCCAGGAACAGGTAGTTGTGTCAGATACAGAGTAAAGCTCCCGCCACACTGTCCCCATCAAGCACTCCCAGAACAGGTACAGCACGGAGTTAGATACACAGTAAAGCTCCCTCGACACTGTCCCCATCAAACACTCCCAGGATAGGTACAGCACGGGGTTAGATACAGAGTAAAGCTCCCTCTCCACTGTCCCCCATCAAACACTCCCAGGACAGGTACAGCATGGGGTTAGATACAGAGTAAAGCTCCCTCTACACTGTCCCCATCAAACACTCCCAGGACAGGTACAGCACGGGGTTAGATACAGAGTAAAGCTCCCTCTCCACTGTCCCCCATCAAACACTCCCAGGACAGGTACAGCATGGGGTTAGATACAGAGTAAAGCTCCCTCTACACTGTCCCCATCAAACACTCCCAGGACAGGTACAGCACGGGGTTAGATACAGAGTAAAGCTCCCTCTACACTGTCCCCATCAAACACTCCCAGGACAGGTACAGCATGGGGTTAGATACAGAGTAAAGCTCCCTCTACATTATCCCCCATCAAACACTCCCAGGACAGGTACAGCATGGGGTTAGATACAGAGTAAAGCTTCCTCTACACTGTCCCCATCAAACACTCCCAGGACAGGTACAGCACGGGGTTAGATACAAAGATCTCCATATTAGGTTTAGAAAGTCAGAACTTGTCCCAGTTCCATTCGGCACAGCTGTGTCACGGGTCAGACACTGACTGCTTCCTTGACTGGGTTCTCTTCCTCTCAGCCAGCACATGGCGGTACAAACTACTCATGGGACAAGAGTAGGTACCGTGGCTGTGGGCTCAGCGACAGACCCACCACATGGTCAGAATCGTACCTGTGACATTGCAATCGTGTCAGCGTGTGTGTTGATTCACACATCTGTTCCAGATTCCAACCTGTAATGAACCACACAGAAAATTACCAGATAAAGAGGAAAAGTCGCCCCTTTCACAATCCCTAACGTACATTACTATGGTGAGCAGAGGGGAGGATAGAGTCACAGAGATTAACAGCATGGAAACCGGCCCTTCGGCCCAACGTGTCCATGCCACGTCTTTTTTTCAAACCCCTAAGCTAGTCCCAATTGCCCGCATTTCGCCCACATCCCTCTGTCCCCATGTAACTGTCTAAAACCCCTTTTTAAAAGATAAAATGGTCCCACCTCTACTACTACCTCTGGCAGCTTGTTCCAGACACTCACCACCCTCTGTGCGAACAAATTGCCCCTCTGGACACTTTTGTATCTCTCTCCTCTCACCATAGACCGATGCCCTCTAGTTTTAGACACCCCGACCTTTGGGAAAAGATATTGACTATCTTTTAGTTACAGAGTAAAGCTCCAATCTACACCGCCCTCCATCAAACACTCCCAGGACAGGTACAGCACGGGGTTAGATACAGAGTCAAGCTCCCTCTCCACTGTCCCCCATCACACACTCCCAGGACAGGTACAGCACGGGGTTAGATACAGAGTAAAGCCCCCTCTACACTGTCCCACATCAAACACTAGCAGGACAGGTACAGCACAGGGTTCGATAAAGGGGAAAGCTCCCTCTACACTGTCCCCCATAAAGCACTCGCAGGACAGGCACAGCACGGGGTTAGATACAGAGTAAAGCTCCCTCTACACTGTCCCCCATCAAACACTCCCAGGACAGGTACAGCACGGGGTTAGATACAGAGTCAAGCTCCCTCTACACTGTCCCCCATCAAACACTCCCAGGACAGGTACAGCACGGGGTTAGATACAGAGTAAAGCTCCCTCTACACTGTCCCCCATCAAACACTCCCAGGACAGGTACAGCATGGGGTTAGATACAAAGATCTCCATATTAGGTTTAGAAAGTCAGAACGTGTCCCAGGTACATTCGGCACAGCTGTGTCACGGGTCAGACACTGACTGCTTCCTTGACTGGGTTCTCTTCCTCTCAGCCAGCACATGGCGGTACAAACTACTCATGGGACAAGAGTAGGTACCGTGGCTGTGGGCTCAGCGACAGACCCACCACATGGTCAGAATCGTACCTGTGACATTGCGATCGTGTCAGCGTGTGTGTTGATTCCCACATCTGTTCCAGATTCCAACCTGTAATAAACCACACAGAAAATTACCAGATAAAGAGGAAAAGTTGCCCCTTTCACAATCCCTAACGTACATTACTATGGTGAGCAGAGGGGAGGATAGAGTCAGAGAGATTTACAGCATGGACACAGGCCCTTCGGCCCAACTTGTCCATGCCGCCCTTTTTTTCAAACCCCGAAGCGAGTCCCAATTGCCCGCATTTGGCCCATATCCCTCTGTACCCATCGTACCCATGTAACTGTCTAAAACCCCTTTTTAAAAGATAAAATGGTCCCCGCCTCTTCTACTGCCTCGGGCAGCTTGTTCCAGACACTCACCACCCTCTGTGCGAATAAATTGCCCCTCTGGACACTTTTGTATCTCTCTCTCCCTCACCATAGACCGATGCCTTCTAGTTTTAGACTCCCCGACCTTTGGGAAAAGATATTGACTATCTTTTAGTTACAGAGTAAAGCTCCAATCTACACCGCCCCCCATCAAACACTCCCAGGGCAGGTACAGCACGGGGTTAGAGACAGAGTAAAGCTCCCTCTACACTGTCCCCCATCAAACACTCCCAGGACAGGTACAGCACGGGGTTAGATACAGAGTAAAGCTCCCTCTACACTGTCCCCATCAAACACTCCCAGGACAGGTACAGCACGGGGTTAGATACAGAGTAAAGCTCCCTCTACACTGTCCCCATCAAACACTCCCAGGACAGGTACAGCACGGGGTTAGATACAGAGTAAAGCTCCCTCTACACTGTCCCCATCAAACACTCCCAGGACAGGTACAGCACGGGATTAGGTACAAAGATCTCCATATTAGGTTTAGAAAGTCAGAACGTGTCCCAGGTACATTCGGCACAGCTGTGTCACGGGTCAGACACTGACTGCTTCCTTGACTGGGTTCTCTTCCTCTCAGCCACCACATGGCGGTACAAACTACTCATGGGACAAGAGTAGGTACCATGGCTGTGGGCTCAGCGACAGACCCACCACATGGTCAGAATCGTACCTGTGACATTGCAATCGTGTCAGCGTGTGTGTTGATTCACACATCTGTTCCAGATTCCAACCTGTAATAAACCACGCAGAAAATTACCAGATAAAGAGGAAAAGTCGCCCCTTTCACAATCCCTAACGTACATTACTATGGTGAGCAGAGGGGAGGATAGAGTCACAGAGATTTACAGCATGGACACAGGCCCTTCGGCCCAACTTGTCCATGCCACCTCTTTTTTTCAAAGCCCGAAGCTCGTCCCTATTGCCTGCATTTGGCCTATATCCCTCCGTACCCATGTAACTGCCTGAATGCTTTTTAAAAGACAAAATTGTACCCGCCTCTACTGCCGCCTCTGGCTGCTTGTTCCAGACACTCACCACCCTGAGAGAGAAAAAAGTGCCCCTCTGGACACTTCTGTTTCTCTCCCCCCCTCACGTTAAACCTGTGCCCTCTAGTTTTAGACTCCCTGACCTTTGGGAAAAGATCTTGACTATCTTTTAGATGGAGTAAAGCACTCTCTACACTGTCATCAAACATTCCAAGAACAGGTACAGTAGTGTCAGATACAGAGTAAAGCTCCCTCTACACTGTCCCCCATCAAACATCCCAGGAGAGGTACAGCACGGGGTTAGATACAGAGTAAAGCTCCCTCGACACTGTCCCGATCAAACACTCCCAGGACAGGTACAGCACGGGGTTAGATACACAGTAAAGTTCCCTCTACACTGTCCCCCATCAAACACTCCCAGGACAGGTACAGCACAGGGCGAGATTCAGAGAAAAGCTCCCGCTACACTGTCCCCATCAAACACTCCCAGGACAGGTACAGCACAGGGTCAGATACAGAGTAAAGCTCCCTCTGCACTGTCCCCATCAAACACTCCCAGGACAGGTACAGCACGGGGTTAGATACAGAGTAAAGCGCCCTCTACACTGTCCCCCATCAAACACTCCCAGGACAGGTACAGCACGGGGTTAGATACAGAGTAAAGCGCCCTCTACACTGTCCCCCATCAAACACTCCCAGGACAGGTACAGCATGGGGTTAGATACAAAGATCTCCATATTAGGTTTAGAAAGTCAGAACTTGTCCCAGTTCCATTCGGCACAGCTGTGTCACGGGTCAGACACTGACTGCTTCCTTGACTGGGTTCTCTTCCTCTCAGCCAGCACATGGCGGTACAAACTACTCATGGGACAAGAGTAGGTACCGTGGCTGTGGGCTCAGCGACAGACCCACCACATGGTCAGAATCGTACCTGTGACATTGCAATCGTGTCAGCGTGTGTGTTGATTCACACATCTGTTCCAGATTCCAACCTGTAATAAACCACACAGAAAATTACCAGATAAAGAGGAAAAGTCGCCCCTTTCACAATCCCTAACGTACATTACTATGGTGAGCAGAGGGGAGGATAGAGTCAGAGATTTACAGCATGGACACAGGCCCTTCGGCCCAACTTGTCCATGCCGCCCTTTTTTTCAAACTCCTAAGCTAGTCCCTATCGCACGCATTTGGCCCATATCCCTCTGTACCCATGTAACTGCCTGAATGCTTTTTAAAAGACAAAATTGTACCCGCCTCTACTACTGCCTCTGGCTGCTTGTTCCAGACACTCACCACCCTGAGAGAGAAAAAAGTGCCCCTCTGGACACTTCTGTATCTCTCCCCCCTCACCTTAAACCTATGCCCTCTAGTTTTAGACTCCCTGACCTTTGATAAAAGATCTTGACTATCTTTTAGATGGAGTAAAGCACTCTCTACACTGTCATCAAACATTCCAAGAACAGGTACAGTACAGTGTCAGATACAGAGTAAAGCTCCCTCTACACTGTCCCCATCAAACATTCCCAGGACAGGTACAGCACGGGGTTAGATACAGAGTAAAGCTCCCTCTACACTGTCCCCATCAAACACTCCCAGGACAGGTACAGCACGGGGTTAGATACAGAGTAAAGCTCCCTCTACACTGTCCCCATCAAACACTCCCAGGACAGGTACAGCACGGGGTTAGATACAGAGTAAAGCTCCCTCTACACTGTCCCCATCAAACACTCCCAGGACAGGTACAGCACGGGGTTAGATACAGAGTAAAGCTCCCTCTACACTGTCCCCCATCAAACACTCCCAGGACAGGTACAGCATGGGGTTAGATACAAAGATCTCCATATTAGGTTTAGAAAGTCAGAACTTGTCCCAGGTACATTCGGCACAGCTGTGTCACGGGTCAGACACTGACTGCTTCCTTGACTGGGTTCTCTTCCTCTCAGCCAGCACATGGCGGTACAAACTACTCATGGGACAAGAGTAGGTACCGTGGCTGTGGGCTCAGCGACAGACCCACCACATGGTCAGAATCGTACCTGTGACATTGCGATCGTGTCAGCGTGTGTGTTGATTCCCACATCTGTTCCAGATTCCAACCTGTAATAAAGCACACAGAAAATGACCAGATAAAGAGGAAAAGTCGCCCCTTTCACAATCCCTAACGTACATTACTATGGTGAGCAGAGGGGAGGATGGAGTCAGAGAGATTTACAGCATGGAAACAGGCCCTTCGGCCCAACTTGTCCATGACGCCCTTTTGTTTTGAAAACCCCTAAGCTAATCCCAATTGCCCGCATTTGGCCCATATCCCTCTATACCCATCGTACCCATGTAACTATCTAAATGCTTTTTAAAAGATAAAATTGTACCCGCCTCTACTACTCCCTCTGGCAGCTCGTTCCAGACACTCACCACCCTCTGTGTGAAAAAATTGCCCCTCTGGACACTTTTGTATCTCTCCCCTCTCATCTTAAACCTATGCCCTCTAGTTTTAGACTCCCCTACCTTTGGGAAAAGATGTTGACTATCTCGCTGATCTGTCCCCCTCATTATTTTATAGACCTCTATAAGATCACCCCTCAGCCTCCTACACTCCAGAGAAAAAAGGTCCCAGTCTCTCCTCGTAACTGAAACCATGAGGAGAGACTGAGTGGACTGAGGCTATGCTCATTGGAACTCATAAGAATGAGGGGAGATCTTATGGAAACAAACAGGATTGTGAAGGGAATAGCTAAGCCTATTACAGATGCACCATAGAAAGCATTCTTTCTGGTTGTATCACAGCTTGGTCTGGGCTCCTGCTCTGCCCAAGACCGCAAGGAACTACAAAAGATCGTGAATGCAGCCCAATCCATCACTCAAACCAGCCTCCCATCCATTGACTCTGTCTACACTTCCCGCTGCCTCGGGGAAAAGCAGCCGGCATAATTAAGGACCCCCACGCACCCCGGACATTCTCTCTTCCACCTTCTTCATCGGGAAAAAGATAAGTCTGAGCTCCCGTACCAACCGACTCAAGAACAGCTTCTTCCCTGCTGCCGTCAGACTTTTGAATGGACCTACCTCGCATTAAGTTGATCTTTCTCTACACCCTAGCTATGACTGTAACACTACATTCTGCACTCTCTCCTTGCCTTCTCTCTGAACGGTATGCTTTGTCCGTATAGCCTTTTTAAAAAACTTTATTGTTGGGACAATTTTAGCATGGCCAATCGACCTAACCCACACATCTTTCGGACTGTGGGAGGAAACCCCACGCAGACACGGGGGCAGAGGTGGGGGGAGAGAATGTGCAGACTCCGCAGACAGTGACACCCCCCCCCCCCCCCCCGCAAAGCCGGGAATCGAACCCGGCTCCCTGGAGCTGTGAAGCAGCAGTGCTAACCACTGTGTTACTGCGCTTTTCATGATGTGGAGATGCCGGCGTTGGACTGGGGTAAACACAGTAAGAAGTTTAACAACACCAGGTTAAAGTCCAACAGGTTTATTTGGTAGCAAAAGCCACACAAGCTTTCGGAGCCCCAAGCCCCTTCTTCAGGTGAGTGGGAATTCTGTTCACAAGTATTCGCATTCCAACCATTATTCATGTAAATTCAGTCTGTGTCTTTATATGCCCTGTTTGTGAACAGAATTCCCACTCACCTGAAGAAGGGGCTTAAGGCTCCGAAAGCTTGTGTGACTTTTGCTACAAAATAAACCCAGTTGGACTTTAACCTGGAGGTGTTAAACTTCTTACTGTGTTTATCCCAGTCGAACGCTGGCAACTCCACAACCATTTTAAAAAGGGGCAGCATGGACAAGTTGGGCCGAAGGGTCTCTGTTTCCAAGCTGTAAACCTCTATAATTGGTGATATTGCAGCAAAAAGATCCAGTGGGAAATAGTGATCATAACATCATTATGATCAGAATGCTCCCATTTGGGGGAATAATGGG
>NW_027593182.1:0-37081 GCF_964213995.1 Mustelus asterias
TCCCCTTCTCTCTGCCTGTCAGTCTGCGTGTCTGTGTCTCTCTCTGTGATTCTCTCTCTCTCTGTGCTTCTCTCTCTCTCTCTATCTGTCTTTCTTTCTCTCTGTGTGTCTGTGTGTATGCGTCTGTGTTTCACTCTCTTCCCTCTGTCTCACTCTCTCTGTCTCTCTCTCTCTCTGTGTCTCTCTCGCTGTCTATGTCTCTATCACTGTCTGTGCCTCTCTGTCTCTTTCTGTGTCTCTGTGTCTCTCTCTCTCTCTATCTTTTTATCTCTCCCTGTCTCTCTCTCTCTATTTTTCTGTGTATCTCTCACTGTCTGTGATTCTATCACTGTCTGTCTGTCTGTCTCTCTCTCTTACTGTGTGTCTCTCTGTCTCTCTGTGTATCTGCGTTTTTCTCTCTCACTGTCTGTGTCTCTCTGTGTCTCTCTCTACCTTTCTTTCTATCTCTCTCTGCGTCATTAATCTTCTCCATTCTCCTTGTCAAAAAGCAGAGTGGGTAATCATTGAATTCAGCAAACATTCACTTACGCTCCTGCAGTCTGCTCCTGGGGCTGTCCAACCACACTGTTTACTGCATCACTGACTCTCCAGCTGCTGCTCCTCCCATTGCACCTCTCCCTGTCCTGCTTTCCTTCTCATCCTCTCTCTCCCTGTCATCCTGTTCCTCTCCCTCTCATTCCGAATCTCTCTCTCTTCCTGTTCCTCCCTCTCACTCTGTCATCCTGTCTCCCTCCCAGTCTTTCTCTCCCTCTCATTCTGTCTCTCTTCCTACGTCTGTACATCTCTCTGCCCCTCTCTCTCTATCCATTACTGGATATGATATTAGTGTTCTAATTAACTTATCACAGAATCCCAACAGTGCAGAAGGAGGCCATTCGGCCCACCGAGTTCGCACCGACTTTCCAAGAGAGCATCCCACCCAGGTCCTATCCACGTGACCCCGCATATTCACCTCACTAATTCCAAATTACACATCCTGGGACACTAAGGGGCAACTTACCAGGGTCAATCTATCTAACCCGCACATCTTTGGATTCTGGGAGGAAACCGGAGCACCCGGAGGAAACCCACGCAGACACGGGGGGAACGTGCAGACTCCGCACAGACAGTGACCAAAGGCCAGAATTGAACTCGGGTCCCTGGCGCTGTGAGGCAGCAGTGCTAACCACTGTGTCACTGTGTCTGTCTTTCTCTCTCATCTCTCTCTCTCCATGATCCCTGTCCCTCTCACTCTCACCACCCCTCCACACTACCCTCATATTCCCCCCTGCCCACCTCCACAGCACCACCCCCACCACACACTCTGTTTCTCTCTCTCTGTCTCTCTTTGTTTGTCTCTCTCTCTCTGTCCGTCTGTCTCTCTGTCTCTGTCTTTCATCTTCTGAATCTCCCACTCACTACCTGTCACTCACACTCCTGCCCTCACTCTCTCTCTCTCTGTTTCTCTCCGTCTCTGTGACTGAGTCTCTCTCTCTCTTTATATCTGTCTCTCTCTCTCTCAGTCCCTCTTTCTCCCTCTCTGTCTTTGTCTTCCTCCCTCTGTCTGTCTCTCTCTGTTTTTCCCTGTCTGTCTGTCTCTCTGTTTTTCCCTGTCTGTCTGTCTCTCTCTGTTTTTCCCTGTCTGTCTGTCTCTCTTCTTCTGACTGTCTCCCTGACTGTCTCCCTATCAGTCTCTCTTCCTCACTGTTCCTCTGTCCCTCTCCCTCTGACTCCCTCTCACTACCTCTCCTTCTCCCTCTGTTTCTCCCTGTCTGTCTCTCTCCGTGTCTCTCTCTCTCTCCGCCCGTCTCCCCATCAGTCTCCCTCTGTCTCTCTCTCTCTCTCCCTCTGTATCCCTCTCTCTCCCTCTGCCAATATCTCTCTGTCTCTCTCGCTATCTTTCTCTCTGTTGCCTCTAATTCCCTGTCCCCCTCTATCCCTCTCTCTGTCTGTCTCTCTGTTTCTTCCTGTCAGTCTCTCTCTCCCTCTCCCTCTGTCTCTCCCTCTGTCTCTCTCTCCCTGTCTCTCTCTCCCTCTGTCTCTCTCTCTCCCTCCGAATCTCTTTCCCCCGTCTCTCTCCCCCTCTGCCTCTCTCTCTCCCCCTCTGTCTCTCTCTCTCTCTCCCTCTGCCTCTCTCTCCCTCTGTCTCTTTCTCTCTCCGTCTGTCTCTCTCTCTCCCCCTCTGTCTCTCTCTCTCCCCCTCTGTCTCTCTCTCCCTCTGCCTCTCTTTCCCTCTGTCTCTCTCTCTCCCCCTCTGTCTCTCTCTCCCTCTGTCTCTCTCTCTCTCCTTCTGTCTCTCTCTCTCTCTCCCTCTGTCTCTCTCTCTCTTTCTCTCCCTCTCTCCCTGTCTCTCTCTCTCTCCCTCTGTCTCTCCCTCTGTCTCTCTCTCTCCCTCTGAATCTCTTTCCCCGTCTCTCTCCCCCTCTGTCTCTTTCTCTCTCCGTCTGTCTCTCTCTCTCTCCCCCTCTGTCTCTCTCTCCCTCTGTCTCTTTCTCTCTCCGTCTGTCTCTCTCTCTCTCCCCCTCTGTCTCTCTCTCCCTCTGTCTCTCTCTCTCTCCCTCTGTCTCTCTCTCTCTTTCTCTCCCTCTCTCCCTGTCTCTCTCTCCCTCTGTCTCTCTCACTCTCTCTCCTTCTGTCTCTCTCTCCCTCTGTCTCTCTCTCTCCCTCTGAATCTCTTTCCCCGTCTCTCTCCCCCTGTCTCTTTCTCTCTCCGTCTGTCTCTCTCTCTCTCCCCCTCTGTCTCTCTCTCTCTCTCCCTCTGTCTCTCTCTCTCCCTGTCTCTCTCTCTCCCCCTCTGTCTCTCTCTCCCTCTGTCTCTCTCTCCCTCTGTCTCTCTCTCCCTCTGTCTCTCTCTCCCTCTGTCTCTCTCTCCCTCTGTCTCTCTCTCCCTCTGTCTCTCTCTCTCCCTCTGAATCTCTTTCCCCGTCTCTCTCCCCCTGTCTCTTTCTCTCTCCGTCTGTCTCTCTCTCTCTCCCCCTCTGTCTCTCTCTCTCTCTCCCTCTGTCTCTCTCTCCCTCTGTCTCTCTCTCTCCCTGTCTCTCTCTCTCCCCCTCTCTCTCTCTCTCCCTCTCTCTCTCTCTCTCCCTCTGTCTCTCTCTCCTTCTGTCTCTCTCTCTCCCTCTGTCTCTCTCTGTCTGTTTGTCTCTCTTGCTATCTTTCTCTCTCTCTGTCCCCCTCTCTCCCTTTATCCCTCTCTCTTTCTCTCTGCCTCTCTGTCCCTCTCTCTCTCTCTATAGATGAATACCAGTTGCGATCGTTTTGACCACCATCAGAGTTCTGTGTCCAGGAGAGATTGTTGCCGCTGCTGTCTCGCAGTAATGCGAGACAATCCATCGGCAGTCAGTATCTCTCCCTGAGCCTAAGAGAATCAGCGAGCTGACTGATTGAATTTAACACCGAACATCTTGGAGCACCACACTCCACACCTCAGAGAGGTTGCGGAGGGAGATTTACTGGGACAATTCTAGAGATGAAGGACTTCAGTTGATGCAGAGAAACTGGGAGGAGCTGGGATTGACCTCTTTAGAGCAGAGAAGGTTAAAGGGGGGATTGAATTGAGGCATTCAAAATCAGAGAGACACATCTTGAAGAGAATCGGTAAAGAACCAGAGAGGAGGATGAGGAGAAATGACACAGCGAGTTGTTGTGATCTGGAAGGTGCTGCCTGAAAGGCTGTGGAAGCAGATTCAATAGCAACTTTCAAATAGGGAGGAATTGGAGAAAGGAAGGGTAGGAATGTCAAGGGGAATGGAGTGCAGCTAATTGCACAGATCTTTCAAAGAGCTAGCATAGGTATGATGGGCCAAATGGCAGCGATATGCTATTGCATTGGTGAGAATATTTGCATTCAAATTGAGAGAGGCAATGATTGCATTTGAATGAAGTGGAGTGAGGATTGTATTGGAATGGAGTGGAGTGAGGATTGTATTGGAATGGAGTGGAGTGAGGATTGTATTGGAATGGAGTGGAGGGAGGATTGTATTGGAATGGAGTGGAGTGAGGATTGTATTGGAATGGAATGGAGTGAGGATTGTATTGGAATGGAGTGGAGTGAGGATTGTATTGGAATGGAGTGGAGTGAGGATTGTATTGGAATGGAGTGGAGTGAGGATTGTATTGGAATGGAATGGAGTGAGGATTGTATTGGAATGGAGTGGAGTGAGGATTGTATTTGAATGGAGTGGAGTGAGGATTGTATTGGAATGGAGTGGAGTGAGGATTGTATTGGAATGGAGTGGAGTGAGGATTGTATTGGAATGGAGTGGAGTGAGGATTGTATTGGAATGGAGTGGAGTGAGGATTGTATTGGAATGGAGTGGAGTGAGGATTGTATTGGAATGGAGTGGAGTGAGGATTGTATTTGAATGGAGTGGAGTGAGGATTGTATTTGAATGGAGTGGAGTGAGGATTGTATTGGAATGGAGTGGAGTGAGGATTGTATTGGAATGGAGCGGAGTGAGGATTGTATTGGAATGGAGTGGAGTGAGGATTGTATTGGAATGGAGTGGAGTGAGAATTGTATTGGAATGGAGTGGAGTGAGGATTGTATTTGAATGGAATGGAGTGAGGATTGTATTTGAATGGAGTGGAGTGAGGATTGTATTGGAATGGAGTGGAGTGAGGATTGTATTGGAATGGAGTGGAGTGAGGATTGTATTGGAATGGAGTGGAGTGAGGATTGTATTGGAATGGAGTGGAGTGAGGATTGTATTTGAATGGAGTGGAGTGAGGATTGTATTGGAATGGAGCGGAGTGAGGGTTGTATTGGAATGGAGTGGAGTGAGGGTTGTATTGGAATGGAGTGGAGTGAGTATTGTATTTGAATGGAGTGGAGTGAGGATTGTATTGGAATGGAGCGGAGTGAGGGTTGTATTGGAATGGAGTGGAGTGAGGGTTGTATTGGAATGGAGTGGAGTGAGGGTTGTATTGGAATGGAGTGGAGTGAGGGTTGTATTGGAATGGAGTGGAGTGAGGATTGTATTGGAATGGAGTGGAGTGAGGATTGAACTGGCATGGAGTGGAGTGAGGATTGTATTTGAATGGAGTGGAATGAGGATTGTATTTGAATGGAGTGGAGTGAGGATTGTATTTGAATGGAGTGGAGTGAGGATTGTATTGGAATGGAGTGGAGTGAGGATTGTATTGGAATGGAGTGGAGTGAGGATTGTATTGGAATGGAGTGGAGTGAGGATTGTATTGGAATGGAGTGGAGTGAGGGTTGTATTTGAATGGAGTGGAGTGAGGATTGTATTGGAATGGAGTGGAGTGAGGATTGTATTGGAATGGAGTGGAGTGAGGATTGTATTGGAATGTAGTGGAGTGAGTATTGTATTGGAATGGAGTGGAGTGAGGATTGTATTGGAATGGAGTGGAGTGAGGATTGTATTGGAATGGAGTGGAGTGAGGATTGTATTGGAATGGAGTGGAGTGAGGATTGTATTTGAATGGAGTGGAGTGAGGATTGTATTTGAATGGAGTGGAGTGAGGATTGTATTTGAATGGAGTGGAGTGAGGATTGTATTGGAATGGAGTGGAGTGAGGATTGTATTGGATTGGAGTGGAGTGAGGATTGTATTGGAATGGAGTGGAGTGAGGATTGTATTTGAATGGAGCGGAGTGAGGATTGTATTGGAATGGAGTGGAGTGAGGATTGTATTGGATTGGAGTGGAGTGAGGATTGTATTTCGAAGTGCCAGCACAAGATGAATAGGCTAAATTGTCACCTGCGATCATTTTATCCCATTGCGGAGTGTGAACATTTTACTTACGACTTGCATTCATATAACGCCTGCAAAATGTGGCAAGGTGCTTCAGAGGAGCCTTTTCAGACAAAGATTGGCTCTGAGCTCAAAGAGAGTGAGGTTTTCAGAATAGTTTGAAATGAGACAGTCAGAGCCATTGAAAAGTGAAGGAAAGTGCAGACCATATGCCCCAGGCAGCTGAAGAGTGGTTGCCAAAGGTCAAGCGACAATGCAGCACTCCCTCAGTACTGAGCCTCTGTCAGTGCAGCACTCCCTCAGTACTGACCCTCTGACAGTGCAGCACTCCCTCAGTACTGAGCCTCTGTCAGTGCAGCACTCCCTCAGTACTGACCCTCTGACAGTGCAGCATTCCCTCAGTACTGACCCTCTGACAGTGCAGCACTCCCTCAGTACTGAGCCTCTGTCAGTGCAGCACTCCCTCAGTACTGACCCTCTGACAGTGCAGCATTCCCTCAGTACTGACCCTCTGACAGTGCAGCACTCCCTCAGTACTGACCCTCTGACAGTGCGGCACTCCCTCAGTACTGACCCTCTGTCAGTGCAGCACTCCCTCAGTACTGACCCTCTGACAGTGCAGCATTCCCTCAGTACTGACCCTCTGACAGTGCAGCACTCCCTCAGTACTGACCCTCTGTCAGCGCAGCACTCCCTCAGTACTGACCCTCTGACAGTGCAGCATTCCCTCAGTACTGTCCCTCTGACAGTGCAGCACTCCCTCAGTACTGACCCTCTGTCAGTGCAGCACTCCCTCAGTACTGACCCTCTGACAGTGCAGCATTCCCTCGGTACTGTCCCTCTGACAGTGCAGCACTCTCTCAGTACTGTCTCTCTGACAGTGCAGCATTCCCTCGGTACTGTCCCTCTGACAGTGCAGCACTCTCTCAGTACTGTCCCTCTGACAGTGCAGCACTCCCTCAGTACTGTCCCTCTGACAGTGCAGCACTCCCTCAGTACTGACCCTCTGACAGTGCAGCACTCCCTCAGTACTGACCCTCTGACAGTGCGGCACTCCCTCAGTACTGACCCTCTGTCAGTGCAGCACTCCCTCAGTACTGACCCTCTGACAGTGCAGCATTCCCTCAGTACTGACCCTCTGACAGTGCAGCATTCCCTCAGTACTGACCCTCTGACAGTGCAGCACTCCCTCAGTACTGACCCTCTGACAGTGCAGCGCTCCCTCAGTACTGACCCTCTGTCAGTGCAGCACTCCCTCAGTACTGACCCTCTGACAGTGCAGCATTCCCTCAGTACTGACCCTCTGTCAGTGCAGCACTCCCTCAGTACTGACCCTCTGACAGTGCAGCATTCCCTCAGTACTGACCCTCTGACAGTGCAGCACTCCCTCAGTACTGACCCTCTGACAGTGCAGCATTCCCTCAGTACTGACCCTCTGACAGTGCAGCATTCCCTCAGTACTGTCCCTCTGACAGTGCAGCACTCTCTCAGTACTGTCTCTCTGACAGTGCAGCATTCCCTCGGTACTGTCCCTCTGACAGTGCAGCACTCTCTCAGTACTGTCCCTCTGACAGTGCAGCACTCCCTCAGTACTGTCCCTCTGACAGTGCAGCACTCTCTCAGTACTGTCCCTCTGACAGTGCAGCACTCCCTCAGTACTGATCCTGACAGTGCAGCACTCTCTCAGTACTGTCCCTCTGACAGTGCCGCACTCTCTCAGTACTGTCTCTCTGACAGTGCAGCATTCCCTCAGTACTGATCCTGACAGTGCAGCACTCTCTCAGTACTGACCCTCTGACAGTGCAGCACTCTCTCAGTACTGTCTCTCTGACAGTGCAGCATTCCCTCAGTACTGATCCTGACAGTGCGGCACTCTCTCAGTACTGTCCCTCTGACAGTGCAGCACTCCCTCAGTACTGACCCTCTGACAGTGTAGCACTCCCTCAGTACTGACCCTCTGACAGTGCGGCACTCCCTCAGTACTGACCCTCTGACAGTGCGGCACTCCCTCGGTACTGACCCTCTGACAGTGCTCAGTTCAGTGCTCGGTCCGTGTGGCTGGATGACGGAGCACTGTCTCTGTAGTTGGACACAAATTAGTGAGTCACAGACACGGATGGGACAATGTGAGCTGGGCACAGGAGAGGAGGAATGCCCTGTCTGGGTACATTGCTGCATTTCTAAATTTCTCTCAATCTCCTTCGTCCTCTCTGTCTTGATGTGACTCTCTCTCCGTCTCCTTCTCACCCTCTCCCTCTGCCCGTCTCTCACTGTCTTCCCGCGCATCCCGCAGTCCCACCTCAGTCACAGCGCCTTCCTGACTAACCTTGTCCACGCTGCAAAACTATCAGCTCTGTGACTTACCTTGCTCATGTTCAATCAGTGCGAGTCTCTCTCAATCAGATCTCGCTACCTCCCAGTAACGCTGCTTCCTTTCACGCTCTCTCCAGGCACAGGGCTGTCCACAGGGCTGTCCAGAATACCCCACTCTCTCGCAGTTTAAGAGGTGAGACCGCGACTACACAGAGACAGAAAATCAGAAACGAATATGAAATGAGATTCCAAGCAAGATCAGAGCCAATGAAGAGAAAGAGGAGGGGCTTGATTTGGCATCAGTCGAAGATTAACCCTCTCATCCACAACTCCCCTATTGACACACACCGTTCAGCCTGTTCCCCTATCGGAGGGGGATTAACCCCCTCACCCACCTCTCCCCATTCACACACACCGGGCAGCCTGTTCCCCTATCGGAGGGGGATTAACCCTTTCACCCACCTCTCCCCATTCACACACACCGGGCAGCCTGTTCCCCTATCGGAGGGGATTAACCCTCTCACCCACCTCTCCCCATTCACACACACAAATTAAAAGCGTCATGCCTGTGATCAATAAAAACCTCAGCCATCACTTTCAGGTTTAGTGTTCACTTTCCCCATCAAACACTCCCAGGACAGGTACAGCACGGGGTTAGATACAGAGTAAAGCTCCCTCTACACTGTCCCCATCAAACACTTCCAGGACAGATACAGCACGGGGTTAGATACAGAGTAAAGCTCCCTCTACACTGACCCCATCAAACACTCCCAGGACAGGCACAGCACAGGGTTAGATACAGAGTAAAGCTCCCTCTACACTGTCCCTCATCAAACACTCCCAGGACAGGTACAGCACGGGGTTAGATACAGAGTAAAGCTCCCTCAACACTGTCCCCATCAAACACTCCCAGGACAGGCACAGCACGGGGTTAGATACAGAGTAAAGCTCCCTCTACACTGTCCCCATCAAACACTCCCAGGACAGGCACAGCACGGGGTTAGATACAGAGTAAATCTCCCTCTACGCTGTCCCCATCAAACACTCCCAGGACAGGTACAGCACGGGGTTAGATACAGAGTAAAGCTCCCTCTACACTGTCCCCATCAAACACTCCCAGGACAGGTACAGCACAGGGCTAGATACAGAGTAAAGCTCCCTCTACACTGTCCCCATCAAACACTCCCAGGACAGGCACAACACGGGGTTAGATACAGAGTAAATCTCCCTCTACGCTGTCCCCATCAAACACTCCCAGGACAGGTACAGCACGGGGTTAGATACAGAGTAAAGCTCCCTCTACACTGTCCCCATCAAACACTCCCAGGACAGGTACAGCACGGGGTTAGATACAGAGTAAAGCTCCCTCTACACTGTCCCCATCAAACACTCCCAGGACAGGTACAGCACGGGGTTAGATACAGAGTAAAGCTCCCTCTACACTGTCCCCATCAAACACTCCCAGGACAGGTACAGCACGGGGTTAGATACAGAGTAAAGCTCCCTCTACACTGTCCCCATCAAACACTCCCAGGACAGGTACAGCACGGGGTTAGATACAGAGTAAAGCTCCCTCTACACTGTCCCCATCAAACACTCCCAGGACAGGTACAGCACAGGGCTAGATACAGAGTTAAGCTCCCTCTACACTCTGCTTTGAATTCTAACGTAAGGTTTAACTTTTTGTCGTCATTCCTTCAGCTCCCTGGGTGTAAGCTACTGTAAATTTCTCGTCCAACCCAGAGCCTCTCTTGTATCTCACCTTCTTACAAAGATGTCAGTTTGCAGCTCCTCATTCGCCTCTGTTGGTTCCTTGGCAGTTGATGATGTTGCTTCACTCTTCAGAAGGTCATGGTGAGCTTCCTTCCTGAATCGCTGCAGTCCTTGAGGTGTCGGTACATCCGCTGTGCTGTTAGGGAGTGAGGGCAGCACGGTAGCACAGTGGTTAGCACTGCTGCTTCACAGCTCCAGGGTCCTGGGTTCGATACCCGGCTCAGGTCACTGTCTGTGTGGAGTTTGCACATTCTCCTCGTGTCTGCGTGGGTTTTCTCCGGGTGCCCCGGTTTCCTCCCACAATCCAAAGATGTGCGGGTTAGGTTGATTGGCCAGGTTAAAAATTGCCCCTTAGAGTCCTGAGATGCGTAGGTTAGAGGGATTAGCAGGTAAAATATGTGGGGGTGGGATTGTGGTCGGTGCAGACTCGATGGGCCGAATGGCCTCCTTCTGCACTGTAGGGTTTCTATGATTCTATTCTATGAATTATTTGATATTGACCCAGCAACAGTGAAGAAATGGTGATATATTTCCCAGTCAGGATGGTGAGTGGCTTGGAGGGGAACCTCCAGGTGGTGGTGTCCCCAGATATCTGCTGCTCTTGTTCCTCTAGATGGCAGTGGGTTTGGAAGGTGCTGCCTAAGAAACCTTGGTGAGTTGCTGTAGTGCATCTTGTAGATCGTACACATGGCTGCCACTGTGTGTTGGTGGTGGGATTGAATGTTCATAGAATGGGTAGCAATCAAGTGGGGCTGCTTTGCCTGGATGGTGTCAAGCTTCTTGAGTGTTGTTGGAGCTGCACTCATCCAGGCAAGTGGGAAGTATTCCATCGTACCCCTGACTTGTGCCTTGTAGATGGTGGACAGGATCTGGGGAGTCAGGAGGTGAGTTACTCACTGCAGGATTCTTAGCCTCTGACCTGCTCTTGCAGCCATACTATTTAAATGGCTAGTCCAGTTCAGTTTCTGGTCAATGGTGACCCCCAGGATGCTGATAGTGAGGGATTCAGCGATGGTAATGCTGTCAAGGGGCAATGGTTAGATTCTCTCTTATTAGTGATGGTCATTGCCTGACATTCGTATGGCACGAATGTTACTTGCCACTTGTCAGTTCAAGCCTGGATATTGTCCAGGTCTTGCTGCATATGGATGTGTACTGCTTAAGGCTGTATTATGAATATACATAACATGGTAAAATGTCCCAAGGTGCTTCAGTGGAGTGTTGTCAAACAGAATTTGAACAAGGTCATGTCAGGACATTTTGGAAACCAAAAGCTTGGGCACAGAGTTTAAGGAGACAGAGACAGAGAGACTGTGGAGAGGTTGCGGGAGGGAATTCCAAAGCTTAGGTCCCAGGCAGTTGAAGGCATAGCTGCCAGTCGTGGAGCAATGGAAATCGGGGGAAGCTCCATAGCCCAGATTGGAGAAGCGCAGACATCTCGGAGTGTTATGGCTTGAGGAGGTTACAGAGGTTGGGAGGAGTGTTGTGACTGGAGGAGGTTATAGAGATAGGGATGGTTATAGGGTCCAGAGGAGGTTACAGAAATAGGGAGAGTCATAAGGGCTGGAGGTTACAGAGATAGGGGAGTGGGGGAAGTTACAAAGATAGGGAGGCTTGTAGGGTCTGGAAGAGGTTTCTGACATGTTTATGTTTATTTATTAATGTCACAAGTAGGTTTACATTAACACTGCAATGAAGTTACTGTGAAAATCCTCTAGTCACCACAAGCTGGAGCCCGTTCAGGTACACTAAATGAGAATTTAGCATGGCCAATGCAGCTAACCAGCACATCTTTCAGACTGTGGGAGGAAACCGGAGCACCCAGAGGAAAACCACGTCGACACGGGGAGAACGTGCAGACTCCGCACAGACAGTGACCCAAGCCGGGTATTGAACCCGGGTCCCTAGAGCTGTGAGGCAGCAGTGCTAACCACTGTGCTGGAGGAGGTTACTGACATAGGGTGAATAGTAGAGGATGGAGGGGGTACAGAGATAGGGAAGGTTTTGGGGCTGGAGGAGGTTACAGAGATAGGGAGAATTGTAGGGATTGGAGGAAGTTAAAGAGATAGGGAGTATTGTAGAGTTTGGAGGAGGTTACAGAGATAGGGAGGGTTATAGAGTTTGAAGGAGGTTACAGGGATATGGGGGGTTGTAGAGTTTGGATGAGGTTAGAGATAGTTTGAGTTATAGAGTTTGAATAGAATAGAATCCCTACAGTGCAGAAGGAGGCCATTCGGGGCATCGAGTCTGCGCCGACCACAATCCCACCCAGGCCCTATTCATGTAACCCCATATATTTACCCTGCTAATCCCCCTGACACTAGGGTCAATTTAGCATAGTCAATCAACCTAACCCGCACATCTTTGGACTGTGGGAGGAAACCGGAGCACCCGCAGGAAACCCACGCAGTCATGGGGAGAAGGTTTCAGTGATAGGGAGGGTATGTAGAGTTTGGAGGAAGTTTCAGAGATAAGGAGGGGTTGTAGAGTTTGGATGAGGTTACAGAAATATGGAGGGTTGTAGAGTTTGGATGAGGTTTCAGAGATAGGGAGGTTTGTAGGGGCTGAAGCAGGTTACAGAGATAGGGAGGGTTGTAGGGTCTGGAAGAGGTTATTGAGAAAGGAGGGTTGTAAGAACTGGAGGAGGTTACAGAGATAGGGAGGGTTTCAGGGACTGGAGAAAGTTACACAAATAGGAAGAGAGGGTTGAAGGGGATGAAGGAGGTTCGAGAGATATGGAGGATTATAATGGATGGAGCAGATTACAGAAATAGGGAGGGTTGTGGAGTTTGGAGGAGGTTACAGAGATAGGGAGTGTTGTAGGGTCCAGAGAAGGTTATTGAGAAAGGAGGGTTGTAAGAACTGGAGGGGATTACAGGGATAGGAAGGGCATTAGGGACTGGAGAAGGTTACACAGATAGGGAGAGAGGTTTGTAACAGATGGTGGAGGTTAGTGAAAATAGGACGGGTTGTAATGGATAAGGGACATGGATAAGAGGGTGATGAATGTCTGGAACGCGCTGCCCGGGGAGGTGGTGGGAGCAGGTACAATAGCGGCATTTAAGAGGCAACTAGATGAATACATAAAATAGGATGGGAATGGAAGGACACGGACTCCGTAGGTGCATACGGTTTTAGTTTAGGCAGGCATCATGATCGGTGCAGGCTTGGAGGGCTGAAGGGCCTGTTCCCGTGCTGTACTGTTGTTTGTTCTTTAGGAGTACTGTGCACAGTTCTGGTCTCCATATCCCTTGGTTAGACCATACTAGGAGCACTGTGCACAGTTCTGGTCTCCATATCCCTTGGTTAGACCATACTAGGAGCACTGTGCACAGTTCTGGTCTCCATATCCCTTGGTTAGACCATACTAGGAGCACTGTGCACAGTTCTGGTCTCCATATCCCTTGGTTAGACCATACTAGGAGCACTGTGCACAGTTCTGGTCTCCATATCCCTTGGTTAGACCATACTAGGAGCACTGTGCACAGTTCTGGTCTCCATATCCCTTGGTTAGACCATACTAGGAGCACTGTGCACAGTTCTGGTCTCCGCATCCCTCAGTTAGACCACACTTGGAGCACTTTACAAAAATTTATTCATGTCACATGGGCATCACTGCGCATCGCTTCTGCTCTTGAGAAGGTGGTGATGTGTTGTGACAGTGAAGGTACAGTTTTTGTATGACTAGTACAGTTCAGCTTCTGGACAATGATAACCCACAGGATGTTGATAGTGGGGAGGGGGGATGGGATTCAGCGATGGTGATGCCACTGACAGCGATATATTTCCAAGTCAGGTTTACTTGGTTGGGAATCTCAAGATGGTGATGTTTCCAGGTATCTGCTGCTCTTGTTTCTCTGGATGGTAGTGGTCATGGCTTTGGAAAGTGCAGCTTAAAGAACCTTTGTGTGTTCCTGTAGTGCATCTTGTAGATGGTACACATGGCTGCCATTGTGTGTCCATAAGACCATCAGATATAGGAGGAGAATTCGGCCATTCGGCCCATCAGGTCTGCTCTGCCATTCAATCATGGCTGATATGATTCTCATCCTCATTCTCCTGCCTTCTCCTCGTAACCCTTGATCCCCTTATTGATCAAGAACCTATCTATCTTTGCCTTAAAGACACTCAATGACCTGGTCTCCACAGCCTTCTGTGGCAAAGTGATTCACCACCCTCTGGCTGAAGAAATTCCTCCTCATCTCAATTTCAAACCTCAGTGACAATGGTGGAGAGGGTGAATGTTTGTGGAAGGGGTGCCAATCAAGCGGGCTGCTTTGTCCTGGATACTGTCAAGCTTCTTGTTGAAGCTGCACTCATCCAGACAAGTGGAGAGTCTTCCATCACATTCTTGACTTATGCATTGTAGATGGTGGGCAGGTTTTAGCGAGGTCAGGAGGTGAGTTACTCTACACAGGATTCCCACCTTTGACCTGCTGTTGTAGCCACATGATATATATATGGCTAATCCAAGTTACTCACTGCAGGATTCCAAGCCTCTGACCTGCTCTGGTAGCCAGTGTGTTTATATGGCTGGGTCCAGTTCAGTTTCTGGTTAATGGTAACCCCCAGAATGTTAATCCTGAGGGGATTTAGCAATGGTAATGCCATTGACTGTCAAGCGGCAATGGTTAGATTCTCTCTTGTTGGAGATGGTCATTGCCTGACACTTGGTGGCGCGAATGTTACTTGCCACTTTTCAGTCCAAGCCTGGATATTGTCCAGGTTTTGCTGCATATGGATGTGGCCTGCTTCAGGCCGTAGTGTTGAATATATTTAACATGGTAAAATGTCCCAAGGGGCTTCAGTGGAATGTCGTCAAACAGAATTTGACACAAGGTCACGTCAGGAAATGTTGGGAACCAAAGAGCAAAGAGTTTTAAGGAGAGTTTAAAGAGACAAAGACAGAGCAAGAGAGAGGGGGAAGTGAAGAGGTTAAAGGAAGAAATTCCAAAGATTAGATCCCCAGGCAGCTGAAGGCATGGACACCAATGATGCAGCAATAGAAAACGGGAGAGGTTTAAGAGGCCAGAATTAGAGGAGCACAGAGATCTCGGAGTGTAAGGGCTTGAGGAGGTTACAGAGATCAGGAGAGTTGTATGGACTGGAGGAGTTTAGAGAGATAATGATGGTTATAGGGGCTGGAAGAGGATACAGAGATAGGGAGACTTGTAGGGGCTGGAGTAGTTACAGAGATAGAGAGAGACTGGAGATGGTTTCATAGATAGGGAGAGAGGGTTGTAGGGGATGGAGGAGGTGAGAGAGATAGGGAGGGTTGTAATGGATGAGGGTTGTAGGGGCTGAAGTAGTTACAGAGATGGGGATGGTTTTAGGGACTGGAGAAGGTTACACAGATAGGGAGAGAGGGCTGTAGGGGATGGTGGATGTTGGTGAGATAGGGAGGGTTGTAGAGTTTGGAGGAGGTTACAGAGATAGGGAGGGTTGTAGAGTTTGGAGGAGGTTACAGAGATAGGGAGGGTTGTAGAGTTTGGAGGAGGTTACAGAGATAGGGAGGGTCTGTGTGTCATGGACAGATTTGGAATCAAGCATGAGAACTTTGCAAATTTTGACTATTTTGATAATTTATTCATCATTGTGACATACAGGCGAGAAAATCAGTTACATTTCACCCTTGGGATAAATTACAAGTCTCTCCGTCAGGGACCCTGTTTAAAGAGGGAGTCTCTCCGTCAGGGACCTGTTTAAAGAGGGAGTCTCTCCGTCAGGGACCCTGTTTAAAGAGGGAGTCTCTCCGTCAGGGACCCTGTTTAAAGAGGGAGTCTCTCCGTCAGGGACCCTGTTTAAAGAGGGAGTCTCTCCGTCAGGGACCCTGTTTAAAGAGGGAGTCTCTCCGTCAGGGACCCTGTTTAAAGAGGGAGTCTCTCCGTCAGAGGGAGTCTCTCCGTCAGGGACCCTGTTTAAAGAGGGAGTCTCTCTGTCAGGCATCCTGTTTAAAGAGGGAGTCTGTCAGGAACTCTCATCAGCCAGGTTTGTTAGCTCTGGCAGGACGCTGCCATTTGATGCCAGGCTCCCTCTCTTTCAGGAAGAATCTTTAGTCCGATATCAATTATACAAAAGAAGTGAAAGAATTCAGGAGACGTGGAAGAATGCATTTTACAAAGGGTTGCTCTGGAAATCTCAGGATATTATACAGACCATAGTTTAGACCACACTTGGAGCACTGTGCACAGTTCTGGTCTCCATATCCCTCAGTTAGACCACACTTGGAGCACTTTTTTTAGATTTATTCATGTGATGTGGGTGTCACTGGCTAGGCCAGCATTTATTGCCCATCACTTTTTGCTCTTGAAAAGGTGGTGATGGGTTGCTACAGCTTAGGCACGGTATTTATACAATTGGTCCAGTTCAGTTTCTGGTCAATGGTAACCCCTGGGATGTTGATAGTGGGAGGCTTTAGTGATCGTGATGCCATTGACAGCGATACATTTCCAAGTCAGGATGGTAAGACTTGGACAGGAACCTCCAGGTGGTGGTGTTCCCAGGTATCTGCTGCTCTTGTCCTTCTAGATGGTAGTGGTTGTGGGTTTGGAAGGTGCTGCCTAAGGAACCTTGGTGATTTCCTGCAGTGCATCTTGTAGGTGGTACACACAGCCTATGCTGTGCTTCAGTGGTAGAGGGAGTGAATATTTGTAGGATGGGTGCCAATAAAGCGGGGCTGCTTTGTCCTGGTTGGTGTCGCGTTTCTCGAGTTGCACTCATCTAAGCAAGTAAAGAGTATTCCATCACACTCCTGACTGTGCCCTGTAGCTGGGGGATAGGCTTTGGGGGGAGCGGTGGGGGTGTAGCCACACTATATATATATAAAGGCTATCCAGTTCAGTTTCTGGTCAGTAGTACTCTCCAAGATGTTGATAGTGGGGGGAATTCAGCAATGGTAATGCCATTGAATGTCATGGTGCAATGGTTATATTATCTCTTGTTGGAGATTTTTTTATTCATTCGTGGGACATGGGCATCACTGGCTAGCCTTTATTGCCCATCTCTAGTTGCCCAAGGCTTAGTCAACAACATTGTTATGGCTCTGGAGTCACATGTAGGCTAGCCCAGGTTCAATTCCGGCCTCGGGTCACTGTCTGTGTGAACTTTGCACATTCTCCCCGTGTCTGTGTGGGTTTCCTCCGAGTGCTCCGGTTTCCTCCCACAGTCTAAAGAATCATAGAATCCCTACAGTGCAGAAGGAGGCCATTTGGCCCAGCGAGTCTGCACCAACAACAATCCCACCCAGGCCCTATCTCCGTAGCCCCATTATTTACCCTGCTAATCCAATACTAATGGTAAATTTAGCATGGCCAATCCACCTAACCTGCACATCTTTGGAATGTGGGAGGAAACCAGAGCACCCGGAGGAAACCCACGCAGACACAGGGAGAACGTGCAAACTCCACACAGAGTTTAAAGCTGGAATTGATCCTGGGTCCCTGGCGCTGTGAGGTAGCAGTGCTCACCATTAAGCCACCATGTCGTCCCGCCCGATGTGCGGATTAGGTTGATTGGCTATGCTAAATTGACCCTAGTGTCAGGGGATTAGCAAGGTAAATATGTGGGATTACAGGAATAGGGCCTGGGTGGGATTGTGGTCAGTGCAGACTCGATGGGCTGAAAGGCCTCCTTCTACACTAGGGATTCTATGAGAATCTATGAGGTAAATTTCCTTCACTAAAGGACATTAGTGAACCACATGGATTTTTCCAACAATCGACAATGATTCATGGTCATCAGTAGATTCCTAATTCCAGATAGTTTTTATTGAATTCAAGTTCCACCACCTGCTGTGGCTGGATTCGAACCTGGATACCTAGAACATTAGCTGTGTTTCTGGATAAATAGTCGAGCGATAATGCTCCGAGGCCATTGCCTGGCACTTGTGTGGCGCGAATGCTACTTGTATTTGTCAGCCCAAGTCTGGATATTGTCCAGGTTTTGCTGTATTTGGACATTGTCTGCTTCGGAATCGGAGGAATCACAAATGTTTATCTCCATATCCCTCAGTTAGACTACACTTGGAGCACTGCGCACAGCTCCGCTCTCTATATTACTTGGTCAGACCAATATTCCCACCTGGAGGGAAGGGAAATGAGGGCCATCAATATAAGGCAGTCACTGATAAACCCAGGCCGACAATCAGGAGAAGCAGCCTTCTCCCGGGAGCGGGACACGCACACACGCGCACACGCGCACACACACACACACACCCCCCCCCCCCCCCCCCCGTGGATTTAAGGAGGAACCTGGGGAAACAGATGAGGGATAAAGGAATAGGAGGATACGGTGAGGCAGTGGAGGAAGAGAGATTGCGAGAAGGGCCATGCGGAACTGTATCATCATCAACCAGATGGGCTGAATGGCCTTCATGCAGCAATGAGGGAGTGCAGCACTGTCGAGGGTCAGTAATGAGAAGTGTGGCGGTGTCAGTAATGCGGAGTGCCGCACTTTATTAAAGTTTATTTATTAGTCACAAGTGGGCTTACATTAACACTGCAATGAAGTTACTGTGAAAATTGCCTAGTCGCCACACTCCGGTGCCTGTTCAGGTACATTGAGGGAGAATTTAGCATGGCCAATGCACCAAACCAGCACGTCTTTCAAACTGTGGGAGGAAACTGGAGCTCCCGAAGGAAACCCACGCAGACACAAGGAGAACATGCAGACTCCACACAGACAGTCACCCAAGTCAGGAGTCGAACCCGTGTCCCTGGCGCTGTGAGACAGCAGTGCTAACCACTGTGCCGCCCCCATATCAGAAGGTCAGTACTGAGGGAGTGCTGCACTGCCGGAGGGTCAGTACTGAGGGAGTGCGGCACTGTCAGAGGGTCAGTACTGAGGGAGTGCTGCACTGTCAGAGGGTCAGTACTGAGGGAGTGCTGCACTGTCAGAGGGTCAGTACTGAGGGAGTGCTGCACTGTCAGAGGGTCAGTACTGAGGGAGTGCTGCACTGTCAGAAGGTCAGTACTGAGGGAGTGCTGCACTGCCGGAGGGTCAGTACTGAGGGAGTGCGGCACTGTCAGAGGGTCAGTACTGAGGGAGTGCTGCACTGTCAGAGGGTCAGTACTGAGGGAGTGCTGCACTGTCAGAGGGTCAGTACTGAGGGAGTGCTGCACTGACAGAGGGTCAGTACTGAGGGAGTGCTGCACTGTCAGAGGGTCAGTACTGAGGGAGTGCTGCACTGACAGAGGGTCAGTACTGAGGGAGTGCTGCACTGTCAGAGCGTCAGTACTGAGGGAGTGCTGAGGGAGTACTCCACTGCCAGAGGGTCAGTCCTGAGGGAGTGCTGAGGGAGTACTCCACTGCCATAGGGTCAGTACTGAAGGAGTGCTGCACTGTCAGAGGGTCAGTACTGAGGGAGTGCTGCACTGTCAGAGGGTCACTACTGAGGGAGTGCCGCACTGTCAGAGGGTCAGTACTGAGGGAGTGCTGCACTGTCAGAGGGTCAGTACTGAGGGAGCGCTGCATTGTCAGAGGGTCAGTATTGAGGGAATGCTGCACTGTCAGAGGGTCAGTACTGAGGGAGTGCTGCACTGTCAGAGGGTCAGTACTGAGGGAGCGCTGCATTGTCAGAGGGTCAGTATTGAGGGAATGCTGCGCTGTCAGAGGGTCAGTACTGAGGGAGTGCTGCACTGTCAGAGGGTCAGTACTGAGGGAGTGCTGCACTGTCAGAGGGTCAGTACTGAGGGAGTGCTGCACTGTCAGAGGGTCAGTACTGAGGGAGTGCTGCACTATCAGACACTCCAAGGTCTTTGCTCTCCTTGAATTTTTGCATCTGCTATTCCTGCCCCTCAATTTCTATCATTGTAATTATCAACCCTGACTGGATTCGAGAAGCTCTGGAATTCCTGCCTCTGTTCTTGTCCACATGGATAACATTTCTTCCCTCCCCTTGGTACAACTCCCTTTTGGAAGCTGTGACCAAGTCACTGCGTGCTGTCAGTGCAGATCCTCACTGCTGCATAGAAGACATTCGCCCCGTCTTGTCTACATCCTTTGTCAATGGGCAGGGATCTGTGCAGCAGCTGGTTCCCTTTGCCAGCCTCCATGATTGTGAATGTCTTGATTACATTTCCCCATGACAGTCGCAGCGCCAGGGAGAATGGCCCCAGGTTCCGGTGACACTCAGAATCCCCAGCAAGAACCCAGTTTTCTGGATGAACAGGTAACACAAATAAATAATTGCGCACTGGCCTCAGTGCGGCAGTAGTCAGACATTTATCGACCCCACCCACCCACACACACACAGGGAGAGTCACGATGCCCTCTCGTCCTGATTTATGACTGGCTCCAGTGCCATTTTCAGACGGCCCCTTCCAGCGTCCCTCGTGAGCCCGTCCCGGTCCATTCAACAGACTGTGACGCTGAAGCCATATTGAAACTTGCTCTTTATGTGGTCCATGAAGGCCCCCAGGGCAAAGGTAAGAGGTAACGGGGTGAGCCTCTTCTCCAGCACGCCCCCAACAACCCAGTTACTGTCCAGCGAGCCTGGAGGTCAGAGTGGAGAGGTCGCAGTAAGTGGCAGGCCCAGTGTTTTCCCTCCTTCTGGACCCTCTGCCTGCCCCCCCCCCCCACCCCCCCAATGCCCCACCCCCCAGACTGAGAGACTCCTTCCCCCCACACACTGAGACTCCTTCCCCCCCACACTGAGACTCCTCACCCCCAGACTGTGAGACTCCTCACCCGCTCCCCCACACTGAGACTCCTCACCCCCCCCCAACACTGAGAGACTCCTCACCCCCCCACACTGAGACTCCCCCCCCCCACACTGTGAGACTCCTCACCCCCCCCACACTGAGACTCCTCACCCCCCCCCCACACTGAGACTCCCCCCCCCCACACTGTGAGACTCCTCACCCCCCCCACACTGTGAGACTCCTCACCCCCCCCACACTGAGACTCCTCACCCCCCCCCCAACACTGAGAGACTCCTCACCCCCCCATACTGTGAGACTCCTCACCCCCCCCACACTGTGAGACTCCTCACCCCCCCCCCACACTGAGACTCCTCACCCCCCCCCACACTGTGAGACTCCTCACCCCCTCCCCCACACTGTGAGACTCCTCACCCCCCCCCCAACACTGAGAGACTCCTCACCCCCCCACACTGTGAGACTCCTCACCCCCCCCACACTGTGAGACTCCTCACCCCCCCCCACACTGAGACTCCTCACCCCCCCCCACACTGTGAGACTCCTCACCCCCTCCCCCACACTGTGAGACTCCTCACCCCCCCCCCACACTGAGAGACTCCTCACTCCCCCACCCCCACACAGAGACTCCTCACCCCCCCCACACTGAGACTCCTCACCCCCCCACACTGAGAGACTCCTCACCCCCCCCCACACTGTGAGACTCCTCACCCCCCCCCACACTGAGACTCCTCACCCCCCCCCACACTGAGACTCCTCACCCCCCCCCACACTGTGAGACTCCTCACCCCCCCCCACACTGTGAGACTCCTCACCCCCCCCCACACTGTGAGACTCCTCACTCCCCCACCCCCACACAGAGACTCCTCACCCCCCCCACACTGAGACTCCTCACCTCCCCACACTGAGAGACTCCTCACCCCCCCCACACTGAGAGACTCCTCACCCCCCCCACACTGTGAGACTCCTCACCCCCCCCCCACACTGAGACTCCTCACCCCCCCCCCCACACTGTGAGGCTCCTCACCCCCCCCCCACACTGTGAGACTCCTCACCACCCCCCACACTGTGAGACTCCTCACCCCCCCCACACTGAGACTCCTCACCCCCCCCCACACTGCGAGACTCCTCACCCCCCCCCCACATTGCGGGACTCCTCACCCCCCCCACACTGCGAAACTCCTCACCCCCCCCCACACTGCGAGACTCCTCACCCCCCCCCCCACACTGTGAGACTCCTCACCTCCCCCACACTGTGAGACTCCTCACCCCCCCCACACTGTGAGACTCCTCACCCCCCCCCCCCACACTGAGACTCCTCACCCCCCCCCACACTGAGACTCCTCACCCCCCCCCACACTGAGACTCCTCACCCCCCCCCACACTGAGACTCCTCACCCCCCCCCCACACTGTGAGACTCCTCACCCCCCCCACACTGTGAGACCCCTCACCCCCCCCACACTGAGACTCCTCACCCCCCCCCACACTGTGAGACTCCTCACCCCCCCCCACACTGAGACTCCTCACCCCCCCCCCACACTGTGAGACTCCTCACCCCCCCCCCACACTGTGAGACTCCTCACCCCCCCCACACTGAGACTCCTCACTCCCCCCACACTGAGACTCCTCACTCCCCCACCCCCACACAGAGACTCCTCACCCCCCCCCCACACTGTGAGACTCCTCACCCCCCCCACACTGAGACTCCTCACCCCCCCCCCACACTGTGAGACTCCTCACCCCCCCCCCACACTGTGAGACTCCTCACCCCCCCCCACACTGTGAGACTCCTCACCCCCCCCCACACTGTGAGACTCCTCACTCCCCCACCCCCACACAGAGACTCCTCACCCCCCCCACACTGAGACTCCTCACCTCCCCACACTGAGAGACTCCTCACCCCCCCCACACTGAGAGACTCCTCACCCCCCCCACACTGTGAGACTCCTCACCCCCCCGCACACTGAGACTCCTCACCCCCCCCCCACACTGTGAGGCTCCTCACCCCCCCCCCACACTGTGAGACTCCTCACCACCCCCCACACTGTGAGACTCCTCACCCCCCCCACACTGAGACTCCTCACCCCCCCCCACACTGCGAGACTCCTCACCCCCCCCCACACTGCGGGACTCCTCACCCCCCCCACACTGCGAAACTCCTCACCCCCCCCCACACTGCGAGACTCCTCACCCCCCCCCCACACTGTGAGACTCCTCACCTCCCCCACACTGTGAGACTCCTCACCCCCCCACACTGTGAGACTCCTCACCCCCCCCCCCCACACTGAGACTCCTCACCCCCCCCCACACTGAGACTCCTCACCCCCCCCCCACACTGAGACTCCTCACCCCCCCCCACACTGAGACTCCTCACCCCCCCCCCCCCCACACTGTGAGACTCCTCACCCCCCCCACACTGTGAGACCCCTCACCCCCCCCACACTGAGACTCCTCACCCCCCCCCACACTGTGAGACTCCTCACCCCCCCCACACTGAGACTCCTCACCCCCCCCCCACACTGTGAGACTCCTCACCCCCCCCCCACACTGTGAGACTCCTCACCCCCCCCACACTGAGACTCCTCACTCCCCCCACACTGAGACTCCTCACTCCCCCACCCCCACACAGAGACTCCTCACCCCCCCCCACACTGTGAGACTCCTCACCCCCCCCACACTGAGACTCCTCACCCCCCCCCCACACTGTGAGACTCCTCACCCCCCCCCCCCACACTGTGAGACTCCTCACCCCCCCACACTGAGACTCCTCACTCCCCCCACACTGAGACTCCTCACTCCCCCACCCCCACACAGAGACTCCTCACCCCCTCCCCCACACTGTGAGACTCCTCACCCCCTCCCCCACACTGTGAGACTCCCTCACCCCCCCGACACCGAGACTCCTCACCCCCTCCCCCACACTGTGAGACTCCTCACCCTCCCCACACTGAGACTCCTCACCCCCCCCCACACTGTGAGACTCCTCACCCCCCCCCACACTGTGAGACTCCTCACCCCCCCCCCACACTGTGAGACTCCTCACCCCCCCCCCGACACTGTGAGACTCCTCACCCCCCCCCCCCACACTGTGAGACTCCTCACCCCCCCCCACACTGTGAGACTCCTCACACCCCCCACTGAGACTCCTCACCCCCCCCCCACACTGTGAGACTCCTCACCCCCCCCCCACACTGAGACTCCTCACCCCCCCCCACACTGTGAGACTCCTCACCCCCCCCCACACTGTGACTCCTCACCCCCCCCCACACTGTGAGACTCCTCACCCCCCCCACACTGAGAGACTCCTCACCCCCCCCCACACTGTGAGACTCCTCACCCCCCCCCCACACTGTGAGACTCCTCACCCCCCCCCCCACACTGTGAGACTCCTCACCCCCCCCCCCCCACACTGTGAGACTCCTCACCCCCCCCCCCCCACACTGTGAGACTCCTCACCCCCCACACACTGTGAGACTCCTCACCCCCCCCACACTGAGACTCCTCACCCCCTCCCCCACACTGTGAGACTCCTCACCCCCCCCACACTGAGACTCCTCACCCCCCCCACACTGAGACTCCTCACCTCCTCCCCCACACTGTGAGACTCCTCACCCCCCCCACACTGAGACTCCTCACCCCCCCCCCCACACTGAGACTCCTCACCCCCCCCCCCACACTGAGACTCCTCACCCCCCCCACACTGAGACTCCTCACCCCCCCCACACTGAGACTCCTCACCCCCCCCCACACTGAGACTCCTCACCCCCCCCCACACTGTGAGACTCCTCACCCCCCCCCACACTGTGAGACTCCTCACCCCCCCCACACTGTGAGACTCCTCACCCCCCCCACACTGTGAGACTCCTCACCCCCCCCCACACTGTGAGACTCCTCACCCCCCCCCACACTGTGAGACTCCTCACCCCCCCACACTGAGACTCCTCACTCCCCCCCCCCCCCCACACAGACTCCTCCCCCCCCCCCTCCGAAACCCAAGTCACCTCACTTTCCCCCATGTCTCTCTATCTGTCTCTCCCACACGCCCCTGACCCTCACAGCCCCCTCCCTCGCCAAACACCCCTCCATGCCACAGCCTCACCTCTGAACACCATGTTAGCCTGTGCAACATCAAGCTGGTATCCGAATGAGAAGGTGGTCTCCCGGGATTGTGTGCTCGCCTCGAACTCCACGCCTACCTGAACCTGCAGGGTAAGCGAGTCCCAAAACATTAGTGTGGTAAACGGCCGAGAAAATCCCACGTCGGACTGGAGCAGGAAAATGTTGTTAGATCCCCGTGACTGATCCTACCACTCGACGTTACTGCTGCTGATCCCGCAAAACCTTGACCATTTAGTGTCAGAACAATTCCTAATTTCACTCCTGACAAGTCTGGCTCTGAATTTTAGATCCTGCCCCTCTTATTCCTGGATACCCCACTCAGCAGAAATAGCTTCACTTCCCCTCCCCTGCTTAATCCCATGAACAACGTCAATCAACTCCCCACATCGCCTTCTCAATTCCCGCAGATATGATGCTAATTTGTGTAATGTCTCCTTGGAAATTTATCCCTTGGAGTCCAGAGACGGGATTTTCCGGCCATGCTCACCCCGAAAGGTGTGCAGGTTAGGTTGATTGGCCATGCTAAATTGTCCATTAGTGTCGGGGAATTAGCAGGGTAAAATGTGTGGGGTTATGGGGATAGGGCCTGGGTGGGATTGTGGTCGGTGCAGACTTGATGGGCCGAATGGCCTCCTTCTGCACTGTAGGGATTCTATGATTCCATGAAACCGGAAAATCCCGCCTGAGGTCAACAGACTTCTCTGTGGTCTGCCCCTCGCCCACTCCGATTCCCGTGGCGGGTGGAATGGGAAAATTCACCCCCGGGTGTCATTCATTCCCTTAAATCTACGCTGCCCTCCTTGCAAGTTCCATGCAAACTGCTGAAGGTGCCTGGTGCCCAGGCAAACTCAGATTACTGTTGGCCAACCTGCTGAAGAATGAATCCTACCCCATGGCATTCCAGCTCTCGGCACTGAAATGGCAATTTCCCACAGACCCCTCTGATGAAATTCTGAACTGTTCGTGACCTCTGAATGATCAGTGCACTCAGGCATCCGAGCACAGAACAAAGAACAGGAAGAGGCCTTTCAGCCCATCAAGTCTGTGTCGATACAGATGCCTCTCTAATCTAATATTTTCTTGCCTCTACATGGTCCATATCCCTCTATTCCCTGCCTATTCATGTATCTAACTTGAACGTTTTTATAGAATCTGCTTCCACCGGCAGTGCGTTCCAGGCATTCATCATCCCGTGTGAAAAACTTGCCCCTTACATCGCTTTTAAACTTTCCCCCTCTCACTTTCAACCTATGCCCCCGAGTAATTGACCCTTTGACCCTGGGAAAAAGATTCTGACCATCCACTCTATCCAAGCCCGTCATAATCTTGTAAACCTCTATCAGGTCCCCCCTCGTCCTCTGACGCTCCAATGAAAACAATCCAAGTTTGTTCAACCTTTCTTTATAGTCCATATCCTCCAAACCAGGCAACATCCTGGTAAATCTCTTCTGCACCCTTTCCAATGCATCAACATCCTTCCGGTAGTGTGGCGACCAGAATTGTACACAATACTCCAAATGTGGCCTAACCAAAGTCTTATAGAGCTGCAACATTATTTTCCAATTCCTATACTCAATGCCTCTACCAATGAAGGCCAGCTTGCCATACGCCTTCTTGACCACCTTGTCCACCTGAATTACCACTGTCAGGGAGCTGTGGTATGCTAATATTTCTAAGGGCTCGACCACATACTTTTCTTCTGCAGTAGATCTTCCAAATCGCATCACCCGACATTTGTCTGGGTTAAATTCCATCTGCCATCTTTTGGCACAGGTCTCCAGCCGATTTATATCCTGCTGCATCCTCTGACAATCCTCCTCACTATCTGCTACTCACCCAATTTTTGTATCATCTGCAAACTTACTAATCAGACCACCTACATTTTCCTCCAAATCATTTATATATATTACAAACAACAGAGGCCCAGCACTGATCCTTGTGGAACACCGCTTGTCACAGACCTCCAGTTAGAAAAATATCCTTCCACTGCTACTCTCTGCTTTCTATGCCCAAGCCAGTTTTATATCCATCTTACCAGCTCACCTCGGATCCCATATGACTTCACCTTCTGTATCAGCCTGTCATGAGGAACCTTATTGAAGGCTTTACTAAAGTCCATGTATATAACATCCACTGCCCTGCCCTGGGCAATTTCTTGTCACTTCCTCAAAGAACTCAATGAAATTTGAGAGACGCGACCTCCCCTTCACAAAACCATGCTGCCTATCACTAATAAGCCTATTCTCTTCCAGATGTGAGTACATCCTGTCCCTAAGAAGCTTCTCCAATCATTTCCCCGCCACTGATGTAAGGCTCTGTAATTTCCCAGATTGTTTCTTCTGCCCTTCTTAAAGAGAGGAACAATGTTAGTTACTTTCCAATCCTCTGGTACCTTGCCCGTGGCTAAAGAGGATACAAAGATTTTGGCCAAGGCCTCAGCAATTTCTTCCCTCACCTCTCTCAGTATCCCGAGATAGACCCCATTTGGCCTGGGGACTTGTCCATCTTAATGTTTTTCAAAGCCTCCTCCCTTTTTATCTCAACATGTCCTAGAATGTCAACATCCTCCTTTCGACACACCCCATCCACCACATCCTTCTCCTTTGTGAACACTGATGCAAAGTACTCGTTAAGGACCTCACCCACCTCATCTAGCTCCACACACATTCCCTCTGTTCTCGAGTGGACCCACCCTTTCCTTGGCTAGCCTCTTCCTTCTTATATACACATAAAAAACCTTGGGATTCTCCTTAATCCTGCCTACCAAGGGCATTTCATGGCCCCTTATAGCCTTCCTAAGTCCCTGTTTAATCTCTTTCCTGCTGTCTTTGTATTCCTCAAGAGCCTTATCCGTTTTCAACTTCCTGAAATTTATGTATGCCTCCTTTTTCACTAAGCTCACAATCTCTCTCGTCATCCAGGGTTCCTGAATCTTGCCATCTTTATCCTTCATTTTTACCGGGATATACCTGTCCTGAATTGTTAACAATTGACTTTTGAAAACCTGCCATATATCGGATGTGGTTTTACACTCAAACAGTCTACATTCCCTAGCTGCTGCCGAATAATAGTTAGCCTTCCCCCAGTTTAGTACTTTCACTCTGGGACTACTTCTATCTTTTTCTACAAGTATTCTGAAACTTATCGAATTGTGATCACTGTCCCCAAAGTGGTCCCTCACTGAGACATCAATCAGGAAAGGAGAAATCAGTCTCCTTTGACCTCCAGCATCACTCGTGTTTTGCCAATTTGGAAGCTCTATCAATTGCATCTATTCACCTTCGAAAGCAGATGGCCTGGCACCGGGAATAGGACAAATCCCGACTCCCATTACTCTCTTGACTCTGTCTACAATTCCCACTGCGTCGGAAAGCCAGTCAGCATAATCAAAGACCCCACGCACCCCGGACATTCTCTCTTCAACCTTCTTCCGTCGGGAAAAAGATACAAGAGTCTGAGGATACGTAACAACCAACTCAAGAGCAGCTTTTTCCCTGCTGCCATCAGACTTTTGAGTGGACTTACCTCGTATTAAGTTGATCTTTCTCTGTAACACTACATTCTGCACTCTCTCTTCTCCTTCTCTATGAACGGTATGCTTAGTCTGTATAGCGTGCAAGAAACAATACTTTCCACTGTATGCTAATACACGTGACAATAATAAATCAAATCAAAATCCCACGCTTGAGTAGTACGCCAGGTAACTCCAGGTTCAATATCCCCACTCACTTGATCATTAGCTCTGTGGTAATAACTGGCGTGAGCACCACCTCGACCAATATTCAAAGTAGCAATCCACTGAGGGGCTGTATAATAGATAAGAGAGGGAGTTAGAGACTCTGATATATCCCACAGCCCTCAGTACAATACTCTGATACACCCCTCACTGGAACACTGACATATCCCACACTCTTCACTGTAACACTGATTTATCCCACACTGCTTACTGTAACACTGATATATCCACATCCCTCACTGTAACACTGATATCTAACACTCTGACATATCCCACACTCCTCAGTGTAACACTGATATATCCCACATCCCTCACTGTAACATTCTGACATATCCCACACTCTTCACTGTAACACTGATTTATCCCACACTGCTTACTGTAACACTGATATATCCACATCCCTCACTGTAACACTGATATCTAACACTCTGACATATCCCACACACCTCACTGTAACACTGATATATCCCACACACCTCACTGTAACACTGATATATCCCACACACCTCACTGTAACACTGATATATCCCACACACCTCACTGTAACACTGATATATCTCACACACCTCACTGTAACACTGATATATCCCACACCCCTCACTGTAACACTGATATATCCCACACACCTCACTGTAACACTGATATATCTCACACACCTCACTGTAACACTGATATATCCCACACCCCTCACTGTAACACTGATATATCCCACACACCTCACTGTAACACTGATATATCCCACATCCCTCACTGTAACACTGATATATCCCACACCTCTCACTGTAGCACTGATATACCCCACACCCCTCACTGTCGCACTCACTCGTGTACTTTCCAGCCAATGTGAGGATCGCTCCTTCCTCATTTGGCCTCCGATGGTAAACCATCTCTCCTCCGAGGACCAGGTTCCGGCTGATGCTCTGTAGAAAATGGCCGACCACAATCACTGGGGTGCGAGAAAGAATAAGACTCTCAAGTCTCGGGCTCAGCCACATCCGGTATCCCTCCCATCCCATAGCCGCCCACCACCCCTGCTTTAACACGCAGCCTTACCTGATTCGTTGATGATGTCAGGGTTGCCGAGGGTAAAGGTTGTGGTGAAGGAGTCACCCCGATACTCCGAATCAAACTGCCAGGTCAGAAACCTATCTTGTTGTGTCTGGGTAAGGAAAAGCTGTGATAATTATTCCCGCTCCGATCCCCCACCCTCCCCCTCTCCAACATTCCCTCATAGCCTCTCCTCCTCTTTACACCTCTCTCCCCCAGCCTCACTCCCTCAGACACCTCCTTTCCTACAGCCCCTTCCCTCTTCCACAGCTCCTTCTGTTCCCCCAGCCCCTCCCATCTCCCACAATCCCATCCACCAGCATCTCCTGCTCACTGCCCCCCACCCCGTTCCCCCTCCACCCCCTTCCCTCCCCCCCCCCCCATGGCCCCCCTCCACAGACCCTATCCCCCTGTCCTTTACTGGGGACACGGACAGCTTTAATGGAATGGTGTGGTGGGGGGGAGCGAATGGGGCGGAGCGAGGTTATTAGTCCTCAGCTGTGTAATTCTAAACAAGGATGTGTAGGGTAGAAGGATCGGCCATGCTCATTTACCCCTTAGTGTCAGGGAGACTAGCTAGGGTAAATGCTGGGGTTATGGGGATAGGGCCTATGATTCTAACCCCTCAGACTTTGAAAGCAAGGTGTACTGTCCCCTGTGCAATGTGTAATTTCCAAAGAGCCACAAGATGGTACCATGATGGGCAGTCTGGCAGATGTGTCGATATATTAAGGGCAGCAGAGTGGGTAGGAAGACAGAGGCGATGGTTTGACAGTCAATGACTGAGAAACTCAAGTCACATATACAGATTACAGGAGCTGGAGCAATTTTCTCGGACCAAGAGAAGATGAGATTGGATATAGGTGTTCCAAAAAGATGAGGGGTCTGATCACAGTCGAAAGGGAGAAATTATTTCCATTGGTGCACGGCGGCACAGTAGTTAGCACTGCTGCCTAACAGTGCCCGGGGCCCGGGTTCGATTCCCGGTTTGGTTTACCGTCTGTGTGGAGTCTGCACATTCTCCGTGTCTGTCTGGGTTTCCTTCGGGTGCTCTGGTTTTCTCTGAAAGACATGCTGGTTAGGGTGCATTGGCCACGCTAAATTCTCCCTCAGTGTACCCGAACAGGCCGGAGTGTGGCAAACTGGAGGATTTTCACTTAACTTCATTGCAGTGTTAATGTGAGCCTACCTTGTGACATTAATAAATAAACTGGATCAAACAACAGAGGGCACAGATATAAGGTGATTGGCAAAAGAAATAGAGGCAACATAAGAACAATTAAACACAGTGACTTATGACCTATGACCTATTTGTGATATATATAAATGATTTGGAAGAAGGTGTAACTGGTGTAATCAGCAAGTTTGCGGATGACACAAAGATGGCGGGACTTGCGGATAGCGATGAGCATTGTCGGGCAATACAGCAGGATATAGATAGGCTGGAAAATTGGGAGGAGAGGTGGCAGATGGAGTTTAATCCGGATAAATGCGAAGTGATGCATTTTGGAAGGAATAATGTAGGGAGGAGTTATACAATAAATGGCAGAGTCATCAGGAGTATAGAAACACAGAGGGACCTAGGTGTGCAAGTCCACAAATCCTTGAAGGTGGCAACACAGGTGGAGAAGGTGGTGCAGAAGGCATATGGTATGCTTGCCTTTATAGGACGGGGTATAGAGTATAAAAGCTGGAGTCTGATGATGCAGCTGTATAGAACGCTGGTTAGGCCACATTTGGAGTACTGCGTCTAGTTCTGGTCGCCGCACTACCAGAAGGACGTGGAGGCATTAGAGAGAGTGCAGAGAAGGTTTACCAGGATGTTGCCTGGTATGGAGGGTCTTAGCTATGAGGAGAGATTGGGTAGACTGGGGTTGTTCTCCTTGGAAAGACGGAGAATGAGGGGAGATCTAATAGAGGTGTACAAGATTATGAAGGGGATAGATAGGGTGAACAGTGGGAAGCTTTTTCCCAGGTCGGAGGTGACGATCACGAGGGGTCACGGGCTCAAGGTGAGAGGGGCGAAGTATAACTCAGATATCAGAGGGACGTTTTTTACACAGAGGGTGGTGGGGGCCTGGAATGCGCTGCCAAGTAGGGTGGTGGAGGCAGGCACGCTGATATCATTTAAGACTTACCTGGATAGTCACATGAGCAGCCTGGGAATGGAGGGATACAAACGATTGGTCTAGTTGGACCAAGGAGCGGCACAGGCTTGGAGGGCCGAAGGGCCTGTTTCCTGTGCTGTACTGTTCTTTGTTCTTTGAATGCGTTGCCTAAGAGGGCAGTTGAATCCGATTCAATCATCATCCTAAATAGCAATTTGGAGGAACAATTGAAGAGGGAAAATCTAATGGGGACAGAGTATGGCAGACCTAATTCCAACATCCAAAATAGGCATGACAGGCTGATTGGCCAACTTCTGTGTTGTCTGATCCTAAATTCTACTGAATGTACTCAAGTTGAATGGAGTGAGGATTGTATTGTATTGGAATGGAGTGGAGTGAGGATTGTATTTGAATGGAGTGGAGTGAGGATTGTATTGGAATGGAGTGGAGTGAGGATTGTATTTGAATGGAGTGGAGTGAGGATTGTATTTGAATGGAGTGGAGTGAGGGTTGTATTGGAATGGAGTGGAGTGAGGATTGTATTTGAATGGAGCGGAGTGAGGATTGTATTGTATTGGAATGGAGCGGAGTGAGGATTGTATTGGAATGGAGTGGAGTGAGGATTGTATTGGAATGGAGTGGAGTGAGGATTGTATTGGAATGGAGTGGAGTGAGGATTGTATTTGAATGGAGTGGAGTGAGGATTGTATTTGAATGGAGTGGAGTGAGGATTGTATTTGAATGGAGTGGAGTGAGGATTGTATTTGAATGGAGTGGAGTGAGGATTGTATTGGAATGGAGTGGAGTGAGGATTGTATTGGAATGGAATGGAGTGAGGATTGTATTGGAATGGAGTGGAGTGAGGATTGTATTGGAATGGAGTGGAGTGAGGATTGTATTGGAATGGAGTGGAGTGAGGATTGTATTGGAATGGAGTGGAGTGAGGATTGTATTGGAATGGAGTGGAGTGTGGATTGTATTGGAATGGAGTGGAGTGAGGATTGTATTGGAATGGAGTGGAGTGAGGATTGTATTGGAATGGAATGGAGTGAGGATTGTATTTGAATGGAGTGGAGTGAGGATTGTATTGGAATGGAGTGGAGTGAGGATTGTATTGGAATGGAGTGGAGTGAGGGTTGTATTGGAATGGAGTGGAGTGAGGATTGTATTGGAATGGAGTGGAGTGAGGATTGTATTGGAATGGAGTGGAGTGAGGATTGTATTGGAATGGAGTGGAGTGAGGGTTGTATTGGAATGGAGTGGAGTGAGGATTGTATTGGAATGGAGTGGAGTGAGGATTGTATTGGAATGGAGTGGAGTGAGGATTGTATTGGAATGGAGTGGAGTGAGGATTGTATTGGAATGGAGTGGAGTGAGGATTGTATTGGAATGGAGTGGAGTGAGGATTGTATTGGAATTGAATGCTGTGACCCCGTTCCTGCTGTTTTTAATTGATGAGCTATCCCCAGGCGGGACAGACACAAAGGCCCTTCTGCAAGTCCGAAGCAACATTTAAAATTGGGTAAATATTGCCCTGTGAGGGCACAAGACCTGAAAAGCTGCTTTGGCGCGGATCCTCTCAGCCAGCAGGAGGATGCACTGAGCGTTTAAGCTTCCAGAACTATCCATTTCACCAACCAGAAGGGGGAAATTCTGAACAGGAAGAAAAAAACAAAATTAAGATCCCAAAGTAGCAAATCCCTTCCGATTGACTCCCACTGGGGGGAGAGAGTAATTTGATGGAGAGCGCAAGAGCGACCTTGGAAGATACAGAGCTTCACTGAACCATCTGATGGTGCGTCCTGTGGAACAGACAATCAGCCCACCAGCGTACCCCCCCCAGCAGACGTACCTCTCCAGGGCCGGCTTGTTGCGTTCCCGAGTATGTCGCATTGAAGTGGTAGTGTGGCGACATGGAGCTCATGTGGATGGTGTGAGCTGCCTGCGGATGTAAAAGACATAATGCCCAGTCAGTTCAGAATTCAAAAGTCAAGAACAATCAAGATGGCCTCAACACTGGGATGACAGAATGGTCCCATGATGGAAACTGGGCTCACACTGGGACAAGGCTTTACTCTGTATCTACTCCCATACTGTATCTGTCCTGGGAGTGTTTGATGGGGACAGTGTAGAGGGAGATTTACTCTGTATCTAACCCCGTGCTGTACCTGTCCTGGGAGTGTTTGATGGGGACAGTGTAGAGGGAGTTTTACTCTGTATCTAACCCCATACTGTACCTGTTCTGGGAGTGTTTGATGGGGACAGTGTAGAGGGAGCTTTACTCTGTATCTAACCCCGTGCTGTACCTGTCCTGGGAGTGTTTGATGGGGACAGTGTAGAGGGAGTTTTACTCTGTACCTAACCCCGTGCTGTACCTGTCCTGGGAGTGTTTGATGGGGACAGTGTAGAGGGAGTTTTACTCTGTATCTAACCCCATACTGTACCTGTTCTGGGAGTGTTTGATGGGGACAGTGTAGAGGGAGCTTTACTCTGTATCTAACCCCATGCTGTACCTGTTCTGGGAGTGTTTGATGGGGACAGTGTAGAGGGAGCTTTACTCTGTATCTAACCCCGTGCTGTACCTGTCCTGGGAGTGTTTGATGGGGACATTGTAGAGGGAGCTTTACTCTGTATCTAACCCCATACTGTACCTGTTCTGGGAGTGTTTGATGGGGACAGTGTAGAGGGAGCTTTACTCTGTATCTCACCCCAATCTGTACCTGTTCTGGGGGTGTTTGATGGGGACAGTGTAGAGGGAGCTTTACTCTGTATCTAACCCCGTGCTGTACCTGTTCTGGGAGTGTTTGATGGGGACAGTGCAGAGGGAGCTTTACTCTGTATCTAACCCCGTGCTGTACCTGTCCTGGGAGTGTTTGATGGGGACAGTGTCCAGCGAGCTTTACTCTGTATCTAACCCCGTGCTGTACCTGTCCTGGGAGTGTTTGATGGGGACAGTGTCCAGCGAGCTTTACTCTGTATCTAACCCCGTGCTGTACCTGTCCTGGGAGTGTTTGATGGGGACAGTGTAGAGGGAGCTTTACTCTGTATCTAACCCCGTGCTGTACCTGTCCTGGGAGTGTTTGATTGGGACAGTGTCGAGGGAGCTTTACTCTGTATCTAACCCTGTGCTGTACCTGTCCTGGGAGTGTTTGATGGGGACAGTGTCGAGGGAGCTTTACTCTGTATCTAACCTCGTGCTGTACCTGTTCTGATAGTGTTTGGAGGGGACAGTGAACACTGACCTGAAAATGTTCGCTGAGGTTTTTATTGATCACAAGCTTGACGCCTTCAATTTGTTGAGGAAAAACATCTGCTGGGACCAGAAGCAGAGATTTCAGTGTTAATGTCAGTGAAGATGCAGATGGGGAACAAAATGGGAATAACTCGGATTGATCTCACACACACTCCCATTTCACCCAATCGAACCACCCCCATCTCCAGCTGCTTGGCTGGCCCTGCCCACACCAACATTCCTGGCCCCACCATCCTCTCTGAACCAAGCCCTCCACGGCCCTGTTTGTCTATTCTGGGCCTTCCCCCTCAGCCTCAGCCCTGCTCCAAAAGCTCTCACCTAACCCGCGGTACACCACACTCTCTCCCTCTGACCCTCTCCTGGATCCACACTGTCTGCTTGACCATACTTTCTCGGACTAAACCCTCCCTCTCAGCCGCCCCCCTTTCCAAGGTATTGCCCACTCCCTCTCCTGCACATCAACTCAACCTGACCTCTCAACTCTACTCAACCCCTGCCCCACTCCTCCCCCACCCCGCTCTGCCCCACTCCTCCCCCCACCCCGCTCTGCCCCACTCCTCCCCCACCCCGCTCTGCCCCACTCCTCCCCCCACCCCGCTCTGCCCCACTCCTCCCCCCACTTCCCTCAGCCCCCCTCCTTTGCCCCGCGCCCCTCCTCCGCCACCCCTCCCCTACCCCCCATCTCTGATCCCCTAGCCCTCCTCCCCCCTCTCCTCCCCTACCATAACCCCCTCCCCCCTCCCCTACACCCACTCTCCCCTACCCCCTCACCCCTACCCTCCCTCCTCCCCATCCCCCTCTCCCCTACCCCCCACCCTCCCTCCTCCCCTATCGCCCTCACCCCTACCCCCCTCACCCCTACCCCCCTCACCCCTACCCCCCCTCCTCCCCTATCCCCCTCCCCTCCCTCTTCCCACTTCCCTCCCCCCCTCTTCCCTCCCCCTCTCTTCCCTCCCCCTCTCTTCCCACTTCCCTCCCCCCCTCTTCCCACTTCCCTCCCCCCCTCCCTCTTCCCACTTCCCTCCCCCCCTCCCTCTTCCCACTTCCCTCACCCCTCCCTCTCCCCTCCTCCGCTCCCTCTTCCCTCCCTCCCCCCTTTTCCCACTCCCCCCTCTTCCCACTCCCCCCTCCCCTCCCCCACCCTTCCCTCCCTCTTCCCCACCCCCCTCCTCCCCCTTTCCTCTCCCCCTCTCCTCTCCCCCTCCCTCCTCGCCTCTCCCCTCCCCTCCTCCTCCCTCCCCCCTCCCTCCCTCCTCCTCTCCTCTCCCCCTCCCTCCTCTCCCCCTCCCTCCTCTCCCCCTCCCTCCTCTCCCCCTCCCCCTCCCTCCTCTCCCCCTCCCTCCTCTCCCCCTCCCCCTCCCCTCTCTCCCCCCCCTCTCCCTCCTCCTCTCCCCCTCCCCTCCTCTCCCCCTCCCTCCTCTCCCCCTCCTCTCCGCTCCCCCTCCCCCCTCCTCTCCCCCCCCTCCTCTCCCCCTCCCTCCTCTCCCCTCCCCGCTCCCCCTCCCCTCCGCTCCCCCTCCTCTCCGCTCCCCCCCCCTCCTCTCCGCTCCCCCCTCCTCTCCGCTCACCCCCCCCTCCTCTCCGCTCACCCCCCCTCCTCTCCGCTCCCCCCCCCCTCCTCTCCGCTCCCCCCTCCCCTCCGCTCCCCCCCTCCCCTCCGCTCCCCCCCCTCCCCTCCGCTCCCCCCCCTCCCCTCCGCTCCCCCTCCCTCCCCTCCGCTCCCCCTCCCTCCCCTCCCACTCCCTCCCTCCCTCCCCTCCGCTCCCACTCCCTCCCCTCCCTCCCCTCCGCTCCCACTCCCTCCCCTCCCTCCCCTCCGCTCCCCCTCCCTCCCCTCCCTCCCCTCCCTCCCCTCCGCTCCCCCTCCCTCCCGCTCCCCCTCCCTCCCCTCCGCTCCCCCTCCCTCCCCTCCGCTCCCCCTCCGCTCCCCTCCCACCCCTCCGCTCCCCCTCGCTCCCCCTCCCACCCCTCCGCTCCCCCTCGCTCCCCCTCCGCTCCCCCTCGCTCCCCCTCCCTCCCCTCCGCTCCCCCTCCCTCCCCTCCGCTCCCCCTCCCTCCCCTCCCTCCCCTCCCTCCTCTCCGCTCCCCCTCCCTCCTCTCCGCTCCCCCTCCCCCCCTCCTCCTCTCCCCCCTCCCCTCCCCCTCCCTCCTCCCTACCCTCTCTCCTCCCCTCTGCCCCCTCCCCCTCTTCCCCCTCCCTCCTCCCCCTCTTCCCCCTCCCCTCCTCCTCCTCCTCCCCCCTCCTCCTCCTCCCTCTCTCCCGTCCTCCCTCTCTCCTCCTCCTCCCTCTCCCCCTCCCTCCTCCCTCTCCCCCCTCCCTCCTCCTCCTCCTCCCACTCCCCCTCCCCTCCTCCCTCTCTCCCTCCTCCTCCCTCTCTCC
>NW_027593183.1:10000-37009 GCF_964213995.1 Mustelus asterias
TGAGTTATACTTCGCCCCTCTCAGCTTGAGCCCGTGACCCCTCGTGATCTTCACCTCCAACCTGGGAAAAAGCTTCCCACTGTTCACCCTATCTATACCCTTCATATCTTGTACACCTCTATTAGATCTCCCCTCATTCTCCGTCTTTCCAAGGAGAACAACCCCAGTCTACCCAATCTCTCCTCATAGCTAAGACCCTCCATACCAGGCAACATCCTGGTAAACCTTCTCTGCACTCTCTCTAATGCCTCCACGTCCTTCTGGTAGTGCGGCGACCAGAACTGGACGCAGTACTCCAAATGTGGCCTAACCAGCGTTCTATACAGCTGCATCATCAGACTCCAGCTTTTATACTCTATGCCCCGTCCTATAAAGGCAAGCATACCATATGCCTTCTTCACCACCTTCTCCACCTGTGTTGCCACCTTCAAGGATTTGTGAACTTGCACACCTAGGTCCCTCTGTGTTTCTATACTCCTGATGACTCTGCCATTTATTGTATAACTCCTCCCTACATTATTTCTTCCAAAATGCATCACTTCGCATTTATCCGGATTAAACTCCATCTGCCACCTCTCCGCCCAATTTTCCAGCCTATTTATATCCTGCTGTATTGCCCGACAATGCTCTTCGCTATCCGCAAGTCCAGCCATCTTCGTGTCATCCGCAAACTTGCTGATTACACCAGTTACACCTTCTTCCAAATCATTTATATATATCACAAATAGCAGAGGTCCCAGTACAGAGCCCTGCGGAACACCACTGGTCACAGACCTCCAGCCGGAAAAAGACCCTTCGACCACTACCCTCTGTCTCCTATGGCCAAGCCAGTTCTCCACCCATCTAGCCACTTCTCCTTGTATCCCATGAGCCTTAACCTTCTTAACCAACCTGCCATGTGGGACTTTGTCAAATGCCTGACTGAAATCCATATAGACGACATCCACGGCCCTTCCTTCATCAACCGTTTTTGTCACTTCCTCAAAAAACTCCACCAAATTTGTAAGGCACGACCTCCCTCTTACAAAACCATGCTGTCTGTCACTAATGAGATTGTTCCGTTCTAAATGCACATACATCCTGTCTCTAAGAATCCTCTCCAACAACTTCCCTACCACGGACGTCAAGCTCTCCACTGCCCTCCAAGGGGCAACTAGGGATGGGCAATAAATGCTGGACCCAGCCAGGAGAACATGCCCCTGTCTACATCAACGGGGACGAAGTAGAAAGGGCCGAGAGCTTCAAGTTTTGAGGTGTCCAGATCACCAACAACCTGTCCTGGTCCCCCCCATGCCGACACTATAGTTAAGAAAGCCCCTCTACTTTCTCAGAAGACTAAGGAAATTTGGCATGTCAGCTACGACTCTCACCAACCTTTACAGATGCCCCATAGAAAGCATTCTTTCTGGGTGTATCACAGCTTGGTCTGGGGCTCCTGCTCTGCCCAAGACCACAAGGAACTACAAAAGGTTGTGAATGTAGCCCAATCCATCACGCAAACCAGCCTCCCATCCATTGACTCTGTCTACACTTCCCGTTGCCTCAGGAAAAGCAGCCAGCATAATTAAGGACCCCACGCACCCCGGACATTCTCTCTTCCACCTTCTTCCATCAGGAAAAAGATACAAAAGTCTGAAGTCACGAACCGACCGACTCAAGAACAACTTCTTCCCTGCTGCTGTCAGACTTTTGAATGGACCTCCCTCGCATTAAGTTGATCTTTCTCTACACCCTAGCTGTGACTGTAACACTACATTCTGCACCCTCTCCTTTCCTTCTCTATGAACGGTATGCTTTGTCTGTAGAGTGCGCAAGAAACAATACTTTTCACTGTATGTTAATACATGTGACAATAATAAATCAAATCAAATCAAATTAAGTTGATCTTTCTCTGCACCCGAGCTACCTCTGCCAACTTGATTAGAGCCATAGAGGGTTTACAGCATGGAAACAGGCCCTTCAGCCCAACTTGTCCATGCCGCCCTTTTTTTTAAACCCCTAAGCTCGTCCCAATTGCCCGCGTTTGGCCCATATCCCTCTATACCCATTTTACACATGTAACTGTCTAAATGCTTTTTAAAAGACAACATTGTACCCGCCTCTACTACTGCCTCTGGCAGCTTGTTCCAGACACTCACCACCCTCTGTGTGAAACAATTGCCCCTCTGGACACTTTTGTATCTCTCCCCTCTCACCTTAAACCTCTGCCCTCTAGTTTTAGACTCCCCTACCTTTGGGAAAAGATATTGACTATCTAGCTGATCTGTGCCCCTCATTATTTTATAGACCTCTATAAGATCACCCCTCAGCCTCCTACGCTCCAGAGAAAAAAAGTCCCAGTCTATCCAGCCTCTCCTTATAACTCAATCCATCAAGTCCCGGTAGCATCCTAGTAAATCCTTTCTGCACTCTTTCTAGTTTAATAATATCCTAGCTGTGACTGTAACACTATGTTCTGCACCCTCCCCTTCCTTCTCTATGAGCGGTATGCCTTGTCTGTATAACACGCAAGAAACAATACTTTTCACTGTATCCCAATACATGTGACAATAATCATAGATCATAGAAACCCTACAGTGCAGAAGGAGGCCATTCGGCCCATCGAGACTGCACCGACCACAATCCCACCCAGGCCCTACCCCCACAAATTTACCCACTAATCCCTCTAACCTACGCATCTCAGGACTCTAAGGGGCAATTTTCAACCTGGCCAATCAACCTAACCCGCACATCTTTGGACTGTGGGAGGAAACCGGAGCGCCCGGAGGAAACCCACGCAGACACGAGGAGAATGTGCAAACTCCACACAGACAGTGACCCGAGCCGGGAATCGAACCCGGGACCCTGGAGCTGTGAAGCAGCAGTGCTAACCACTGTGCTACTGTGCTGCCCCAATTTATTTGATAATAAATCAAATTAAATCGCATTCAGCTGATCTTTCTCTACACCCGAGCTATGACTGTAACACTACATTCTGCACTCTCTCCTTTCCTTCACTATGAACGGTATGCTTTGTCTGTATAGCGCGCAAAAAACAATACTTTTCACTGTATGTTAATACTTGTGACAATAATAAATCAAATCAAAACCTGCACCAGTTTCACGGAGGCACCAAACATGCTAGGAGGGCACACAGGACGGTGAGAAAACCAAGTACAACCTCCAACACACCACAAGTCCCCTTCGAGGACAGCAACAGGGGAGGTTACACAGTGACAGCGTGAGGGAGCTGGATTAACATCAGTACAGATACAGTCAGTAACACAGGGTGCTGGGGGAGAGGGGTTACTGAGTGACAGTGTGAGGGAGCTGGATTAACATCAGTGCAGATACAGTCAGTAACACAGGGTGCTGGGGGAGAGGGGTTACTGAGTGACAGTGTGAGGGAGCTGGATTAACATCAGTACAGATACAGTCAGTAACACAGGGTGCTGGGGGAGAGGGGTTACTGAGTGACAGTGTGAGGGAGCTGGATTAACATCAGTACAGATACAGTCAGTAACACAGGGTGCTGGGGAAGAGGGGTTACTGAGTGACAGTGTGAGGGAGCTGGATTAACATCAGTACAGATACAGTCAGTAACACAGGGTGCTGGGGGAGAGGGGTTACTGAGTGACCGTGTGAGGGAGCTGGATTAACATCAGTACAGATACAGTCAGTAACACAGGGTGCTGGAGGAGAGGGGATACTGAGTGACAGTGTGAGGGAGCTGGATTAACATCAGTACAGATACATTCAGTAACACAGGGTGCTGGGGGAGAGGGGTTACTGAGTGACAGTGTGAGGGAGCTGGATTAACATCAGTACAGATACAGTCAGTAACACAGGGTGCTGGGGAAGAGGGGTTACTGAGTGATAGTGTGAGGGAGCTGGATTAACATCAGTACAGATACAGTCAGTAACACAGGGTGCTGGGGGAGAGAGGTTACTGAGTGACAGTGTGAGGGAGCTGGATTAACATCAGTACAGGTACAGTCAGTAACACAGGGTGCTGGGGGAGAGGTGTTACTGAGTGACAGTGTGAGGGAGCTGGATTAACATCAGTACAGATACAGTCAGTAACACAGTGTGCTGGGGGAGAGGGGTTACTGAGTGACAGTGTGAGTGAGCTGGATTAACATCAGTAGAGATACATTCAGTAACACAGGGTGCTGGGGGAGAGGGGTTACTGAGTGACAGTGTGAGGGAGCTGGATTAACATCAGTACAGACACAGTCAGTAACACAGGGTGCTGGGGGAGAGGGGTTACTGAGTGACAGTGTGAGGGAGCTGGATTAACATCAGTACAGATACAGTCAGTAACACAGGGTGCTGGGGGGAGAGGGGTTACTGAGTGACAGTGTGAGGGAGCTGGATTAACATCAGTACAGACACAGTCAGTAACACAGGGTGCTGGGGAGAGAGGGGTTACTCAGTGACAGTGTGAGGGAGCTCATTGTTCCATAGGAGCAGGCTGAGGGTGAGGGAGCTTGTTTGTGCATTATTTTTATTTATTTATTTTTCAGTTCAATTTGTGAAAAAATTCAGAGGGTTTTTTCAAAACAGGAAGTAGGCCCAGCAGCATCCTGGGAAGGTTTTGGAGAGTTTAAAAGTCGGCCGCACTTTTGAGCGGACAGCGTTGTTAGCGGGCAGCGGACTGAGCAGGGGGCAGAGTGAGAGCTGAAGGACTTTGGCTCAAAACAGGCTTCGGCGAGAACAGGCAGAGGCGAGAGTAGGTTTTTTTCTTTTTCAGAAAGTTTATTCCTGTTTTTCCCCAGAGTTAAAAAAAATGCCAGGCAAGATGTTGGAATGCTCCTCCTGCAGGATGTGGGAGATCAGGGAGACCTCCGGTGTCCCTGACGACAACACCGGCAAAAGATGCATTCAGCTGCAGCTGCTAGCAAAGCGTGTTAGGGAACAGGAGAAGAGCTTGATGACTTCCATCTAATTCGGGAGAATGAGGAGTTTATAGACAGTAGCTTTAGGGAGGTAGTTACACCTAAGCAGCAGAGCACAGGAAATTGGGTTACTGTAAGGAGAGGAAATGGACATGTGAAAGGACAGACTGAGCAGGGTTCTCCTGTGGCCATACCCCTCCACAACAGGTATACTGAATTGGATACTGTTGTGGGAGATGCTTACCTGGGACAAGCTGCGACAGCCGGAACTCTGATACTGAGTCTGGTTCGACAGCGCAAAAGGGTGGGATGAAGAAGAGGAGAGCAGTAGTGATAGGGGACTCAATGGTCAGAGGTACGGACAGGAGGTTCTGTGGTCGGGACAGAGACTCCCGCATGGTTTGTTGCCTCCCGGGTGCCAAGGTCAGGGATGTCTCTGATCGCGTGCACAGCGTTCTAAAGTGGGAAGGTGATCAGCCAGATGGCGTGATACACATCGGTGCCAATGACGTGGGAAGGAAGAGTGAGGAGGTCCGAAAGAGTGAGTACAAAGAGCTTGGAAGGAAGTTAAAAAGCAGGACCCCGAGGGTAGTAATCTCAAGATTGCTCCCTGAGCCAAATGCCAGTGAGGGCAGGAGTAGGAGGCTCGGGCGGATAAACACGTGGCAGAGGAACTGGTGCAGGGGGCAGGGTTTCCAATTCTTGGATCATTGGGACCTCTTCTGGGGCAGGTGGGACCTGTACAAGAGAGACGGGTTACACCTAAACTACAAGGGGACCAATATACTTGCAGGGAGATTTGCCAGTGTTATTGGGGAGCGTTTAAACTAGATTTGCTGGGTGGTGGGAACCAGAGTGCCAGAGCAGATAGTGGAGCTGGGGTACAAAGACAGGTTCGTTCAAGCAAAATCACAAATGGAAGGGTAGAGTGTGGTGGAAATAATTTTTTGAGGTGTGTCTATTTCAATGCCAGGAGTATTGTGGGGAAGGCAGATGAGCTGAAGGCGTGGATCGACACATGGAAATATGACATTATAGCCATTAGTGAAACTTGGCTAGAGGAGGGGCAGGACTGGCAGCTCAATGTTCCGGGGTTCCAATGTTTCAGGCGGGATAGAGGCAGAGGGATAAAAGGTGAGGGGGTGGCATTGTTGGTCAGGGAAAATGTTACAGCGGTACTCAGGCAGGATAGATTAGGGAGCTTGTCTGCAGAGACCCTATGGGTGGAGCTGAGAAACAGGAAAGGTATGACCACATTAATGGTGTTGTGTTATAGACCACACAATAGTCAGCGAGAATTGGAGGAGCAAATCAGCAGAGAGACAGCTGACAACTGCAAGAAACACAAAGATGTGATAGTTGGGGATTTTAATTTTCCACATATAGATTGGGACTCACATACTGTTAAAGGTTTAGATGGGGTAGAGTTTGTAAAATGTGTTCAGGAGAATTTTCTACATCAGTATATAGAGGTGCCAACGAGAGAGGATGCGATATTGGATCTCCTATTGGGAAATGAGTTAGGGCAGGTGATGGAATTTAACGCAGACAAGTGTGAGATATTGCACTTTGGGAGGACAAACCAAAGAAGAACGTACAGGGTAAATGGTAGGACTCTGAAGAGTGCAGTTGAACAGAGGGATCTGGGAATACAGGTACAGAATTCCCTAAAAGTGACGTCACAGGTGGATAGGGTCGTAAAGAGTGCCTTTGGTACATTGGCCTTTATAAATCGGAGTATCGAGTATAAAAGTTGGAGTGTTATGGTAAGGTTATATAATGATGTGGAGATGTTATATAAGGTTATATAAGGCATTGGTGAGGCCGAATTTGGAGTATTGTGTACAGTTTTGGTCACCTAGTTACAGGAAGGATGTAAATAAGATTGAAAGAGTGCAGAGAAGGTTCACAAGGATGTTGCCGGGACTTGAGAAGCTGAGTTACAGAGAGAGATTGAATAGGTTGGGACTTTATTCCCTGGAGCGTAGAAGATTGAGGGGAGATTTGATAGAGGTGTATAAGATTTTGATGGGTATAGATAGAGTGAATGCAAGCAGGCTTTTTCCGCTGAGGCTAGGGGAGAAAAAAACCAGAGGGCATGGGTTAAGGGTGAAAGGAGAAAAGTTTAAAGGGAATATTAGGGGGGGGGGGCTTCTTCACGCAGAGAGTGGTGGGAGTGTGGAATGAGCTGCCGGATAAAGTGGTAAATGCGGGGTCACTTTTAACATTTAAGAAAAACTTGGATGGGTTCATGGATGAGAGAGGTGTGGAGGGATATGGTCCAAGTGCAGGTCAGTGGGACTAGGCATAAAATGGTTCGGCACAGACAAGAAGGGCCAAAAGGCCTGTTTCTGAGCTGTAATTTTCTATGGTTCTATGGTTCTATGGATGTGAGTGTGAGGGAACACTCTGGATCCAGTGATCATAATGCCATTAGTTTCAACCTGATCATGGATAAGGATAGATCTGGTCCTCGGGTTGAAGTTCTCAACTGGAAAAAAGGCCAAATTTGATGAAATGAGAAGGGATCTGGGAAGTGTGGATTGGCACAGGCTGTTCTCTGGTAAGGATGTTAATGGCAAGTGGGAGGCCTTCAAAGGAGAAATTTTGAGAGTGCACAGTTTGTATGTTCCTGTCAGGATTAAAGGCAAAGTAGATAGGAATAAGGAACCGTGGTTCTCGAGGGAGATTGTAACACTGATTAAGAGGAAGAGAGAGTTGTATCAAATGTACAGGCAGCAAGGAACAGATCAGATGCTCGAGGAGTATAAAAAGGGCAAGAAGCTACTTAAGAGGGAAATCAGGAGGGCTAAACGAAGACATGAGGTTGCTTTGGCAGCCAGAGTGAAGGAAAATCCAAAGAGCTTCTCTACGTTAGGAGCAAAAGGATAGTGAGGGACAAAATTGGTCCTCTTGAAGACCAGAGTGGTAGACTGTGTATGGAACCAAAAGAGATGGGGGAGATACTAAATGGTTTTTTTGCATCCGTATTTACTGAGGAAACGGGCATGGAGTCTACGGAAATAGGGAAAACAGGTAGGGAGGTCATGGAACCTTTACAGATTAAAGGGGAGGAGGTGCTCGCTGTCTTGAGGCAAATCAGAGTGGATAAATCCCCAGGACCGGACAGGGTATTCCCACTGACCTTGAGGGAAGCTAGTGTTGAGAGTGAGATGGAAAGAGTAGGAGACCGGGAAGAAACAAATAAAGGGAGAGTGAGCGATAAAAGAAAATTAGATGAGCTTCAGTGTCAGCAACGAAATCCATTTGTCTGCCTCAGAGTGTTCCTGGACATCCATCTTCTTCCTCAGAAGAAAGAATATGGTACCCAGATATGATGGTGGTTCTTGCACGATCAGACTTGCCCTGCCATAGAATATGGTGTTAAACCCCTGGGTGTATAATTAATGAGTTGGGAGCTGGAAGATATGGCGTGGTTTCCCGCCAGCTCGAGAGCGGGAAACACACCATGTTCCTCTCCTCTCACCATGGGACACAGACCTGGGTGGGAGATTTCCGCCCAGGGAGTCTCAGCCTACAGTTTCCTGCTGCTTCACTCCCTCCTTCCTGGAGTAGAGCTGTTACATTTTGCAGTTTCCAGTCCACTGGGGCCTTTCCTGAAGCGAGGGAATGTTAGCAGATTACAACCAATGCGGTGCCATAGCAGAGGCCTGGGCATCCAGGTGAGTGATGGCGGGATTTGGATTGTGGGGCAGAGGAGTGGATTTGGCAGCAAGGACAGATGGGTGGCTCTCAGTCGGCTCCCCTTTCCTAATGTCTGGTTCTTTGATAAGACACTTCAGAGCCTTTAAATAAGCCACCTCCGCCCTCCCCCCTCCCGATCCAGGAACCCACAAACAACCTGACAGTGTGAGAGTGATCAATGCTTACTTTTCAAGCTCCCCGCATGACAAGTTTCCCCCATCCACCATTGGGTGAATACCAGCAGTGAAAGGATGAGGCCCTTCGGTGGTCATTAAATGCCCACCTAACGGCCTCAATTGTTGGCCGGCAGGAAGGCCATTCATGAGGCAGGAAAGTGACAGGTTCCGCATCAATCACTCTCCCACCTGATTAAATACCTTCCCCACCCGCTCCAAACTTACCGCGGGAAAACGCATTCAGTTCCACCCAGTATTTTAGTGAGGGCATGGAAAGAAAGGACAATTCATTTCAAAAAAAGGATCAAAGAAATTAAAGGAAAACATCCACATTGTAAAATTGCGCAGACCTTATTTCTGAAATCACAAATGACCGGTTTCTTTTGTTGTTGGAACTTGGGAGTTGATAGGAGCTGTCGGAGGGGGAATTTATTTGATTTGATTTTGATTTGATTTATTCTTGTCACATATATTAGTGTACAGTGAAAATTATTGCATCTTGCACGCTATACAGACAAAGCACACTGTACATAGAAAAGGAAAGGAGAAGTATGTAGTGTTACAGTCATAGCTGGGGTGTTGAGAAAGATCAGTGTGATGCGAGGGAGGGCCATTCAAAAGTCTGATGGCAGCAGGGAAGAAGCTGTTCTTGAGTCAGTTGGTAATTTCCACTTGTGGCAAATACAATGGGACAGTCCTGGTTTCCATAACGCCTGTGCTTATGGTTTTATCAACTGGGAACAGCAGAAGTCTCTCTTTCTGCCTTCTATTGACCTGATCTGATAAATGAAACACATGGAACGAAATTTGTGGTTGGTTTTGGTCAACTTGCGGTTTGCACGCACTGAACGAGTAACTTAGCTGCGGAAATTATTACAATTCACAAGAGGTCGAAACTCCAGTGAATACAAAGGCATCACAAGCTTGATTTATGTGCGCAACTGAAATAAAAGCAGATTAGCAAAGACCTTGTCTGGAGAACACCAGATATGATGACATGCTGTCGTCTCTGCTTGTTAATTTTCTAATGGAGATTGTTGGTGCTACAAATCTTATTGCTTTTGCCAGTAGCATAGAACATAGAACATTACAGCGCAGTACAGGCCCTTCGGCCCTCGATGTTGCGCCGACCAGTGGTACCAATCTAAAGCCCCTCTAATCTACACTATTCCAATATCATCCATATGTTTATCCAATAACCACTTGAACGCTCTCAACGTTGACGAGTCCACCACTGCTGCAGGCAGGGCATTCCACGCCCTTACTACTCTCTGAGTAAAGAACCTACCTCTAACATCTGTCCTATGTCTCTCACCCCTCAATTTAAAGCTATGTCCCCTCGTGCTAGCCAACACCATCCGAGGAAAAAGGCTCTCACTATCCACCCTATCTAATCCTCTCATCATCTTGTATGCCTCTATTAAGTCACCTCTTAACCTTCTTCTCTCGAATGAAAATAACCTCAAGCCCCTCAGCCTTTCCTCATACGATTTTCCCACCATACCAGGCAACATCCTGGTAAATCTCCTCTGCATCCTTTCCAACACTTCCACATCTTTCCTATAATACGGCGACCAGAACTGTACGCAATACTCCGAATGCGGCCGCACCAGAGTTTTGTACAGTTGCAGCATGACCTCCTGGCTCCGAAACTCAATCCCTCTACCAATAAAAGCGAACACACCTTACGCCTTCTTAACAACCCTATCAACCTGGGTGCCAACTTTCAGGGATCTATGCACATGGACACTCAGATCCCTCTGTTCATCCACACTACCAAGTATCTTACCATTAGCCCAGTACTCTGTATTCCTGTTACTCCTTCCAAAGTGAATCACCTCACACTTTTCCGCATTGAACTCCATTTGCCACCTCTCAGCCCAGCTCTGCAGCTTATCTATGTCCCTCTGTAACCTGCCACTTCCCTCCGCACTGTCTACAACTCCACCGACTTTAGTGTCATCCGCAAATTTACTAATCCATCCTTCCACGCCCTCATCCAAGTCATTAATAAAAATGGCAAACAGCAGTGGCCCCAAAACAGATCCATGCGGTACACCACTAGTAACTGAACTCCAGGATGAATATTTCCCATCAACCACCACCCTTTGTTTTCTTACAGCTAGCCAATTCCTGATCCAAACCACTAAATCATCCTCAATCCCATGTGTCCGTATTTTCTGCAAAATGGTTCACAGCGCGATGGGGAGTGTACAGAAGAAGGAATGGAAAATGTATAGTTTTATTCACCGTAAAAGGATCAAAAAAAGGACCTTGTGTATATATATAAGGGAGACTGTCACTTTCCATCCCTGGAATACTCGCTGTGTGACTGGTATGCAACCTCATTGAGAAGCAGAGGTGAATGCCAAAAGTGCACAAAGCATTTATCACAGACATATTCATCCACTCTGGAAAAAGGGACACTTTGAAATGGATAATGTGGTCCACTTTATCAGAAGTTGGCAATGCTATCAGCTACATCATTAGATAGGGAAAAATTGGGGTAGGGAGGAGGTGTGACATATTCACTCTTGCATTCAAAAACATACCAACGAAAGTCATATTGTTCAGGATTTTGTAATGCAGCCATAGGTTGTCATGTGGGTAATATTTATCTCTGTTGTTCAAAGCTGTTCTGCACACAAGTGATTGGGTTATTATTAATATCTGTTCTAAATGTCTGGTGCAATCGTGATATCCATCTCTGTCCCTTGGTTAGGTTGCACACAGTTGGTATCCCAGTGAATCAGAGCCATGGTCTCCCTCAGACTCACACAAACTCCTTGCCGACTGCCTCATTTTCACCAACACACATGAATTGGGAAATTGTGACTTTGTTTTTGTTTCACCTGTTTCAGCTCCATTAAAGATGTTATATAAACGCAGTTGTTGATAAATTCCTTCTTTTCTCAAGCCCATGCTTGTTCTCTTCGGAGCGAGGCGAGCTGTGCCCAGCTTCTAATTTTATCTTTTACTCTTGTTCTGTGCTTCTAAAACTTCATTCTAACTCTTTAAAACTCTCTAACAACGCCTTAATGTAATTTCTCATAGATTTGGCCACACCCTAGCTGTGACTGTAACATTACATTCTGCACTCTCTCCTTTCCTTCTCTATCACAGTATGTTTTGTCTGTAGAACCCGCAAGAAACAATACTTTTCACTGCATGTTAATACATGTGACAATAATAAATCAAATCAAATTAAATCTTTTGTTTTACAATTCACTGCCTCCATTTTAATTATATTTTCTTTCTTCCCAACTCTGTCTCTCATTTCGTAAAACGTTTATTGTCATTTGGTCCCTTTGCCTTTTGCACGGTCTCTCGCTCTTTCTCTCTGCCTCTGTTTGTGTATTTTCCTGTGGATCTGACTTGCTCCCTCTTTCTGCTTGTCCCTGGTTGTCTGTACATCTGTCTTTTTTTCATCATCTCTATCTTCTATTATTGTTTCCCTTTCTCTATTAATTCCTTGGTCACCTTTGCTGTTAAAATGTATCTTTCTCTCGATCCATTCCCCTTTGTCATTCCACTTCTTTCCCTTTCTCCCTCACTTGTTCCCGACCTCAGCCTTTCCCACTGTAGGTGGTCTCTCACCTGCCTTGATGTGGATCTGGGTGACAGATCATCTGGTGCCATTCATGACAAACTGGGATATTTCCACTCATGAACGGGGCAAGGATATAGCCAGAAGATTCTTCCTTTTGCTATCAATTGGCAACTTTGCTCAGCATGCAATCCCGACAGTGCAGAAGGAGGTGATTTGGTCCATCGAGTCTGCACTGACTCTCCAAACGAGCATGTTACCCAGACCCAGAATCTGCCCTATCCCCGTTGACCCAAGCATTTACCTTGCGAATCCCCCTAACCTACAGATCTTGGGACACATCTCATTTTTTGCACATAAAACTGAACATTAGTCCTCTTTAACTCGATACAATCATAGAATCCCCACAGTGCGGAAGGAGACCAATCGGCCAATTGAGCTTTAACCAACAACAATCCCAGCCAGGCCTTGTTCCCATGTATTTACCCTTCTAGTCCCCCTGACACCAAGGGGCAATCTAGCACGGCCAATCCATCTAACCCACACATCTTTGGACTGTGGGAGGAAATCGGAGCACCCGGAGGAAACTCAGGCAGACCATGGGAGAACGTGCAAACTCCACACAGCGCTCCGAAAGCTAATGGTATTTGCTACCAAATAAACCTGTTGGACTTTAACCTGGTGTTGTTAAAACTCTTACAATGCAAAGGCAGCAGCATTGACTGTCAGAGACATGTCCGTTAGGCTGGCACCAGCATAGCTAGAGCAGGGCTGACCAACATATTCACTGGGCAAACACACGTCAATGTTTTTCTCACTCAAGGGGCCGATGAGTAAATTTCAGAATGATAAAGTTTGGCACAGCAGAAATTTCAATGAAAAACTAAACTGAGATATGAAAAGAAACGACTTGCTGAGCACCATAATGAGTAATAAATAAAGATGATTATTAGAGTTTAATCCTCATCAATCACAAATTGTTTCTCTCCCACATTTGCTGCAGATCGGCTCAAAAACCTATCAGCAGCAAACATGGGAAAGAAACGGGATGTGATTGGAGGAGCAGCTCCATGCAGATTCTTCCATTCAAACTGAACTGTGTGACTGAGATTCTGGAAACTCGCTCCGGGGGCCGCATTGAGGGGCTTCGAGGGTCACATTCCCCCCTTGGTCCACACGTTGGACAACCCTGGGCTACTGCATGTGTTTGATGAGTGAGTAACAATTTGTGTGTTTGGAAAGAGAGCAAACATCATCAGGGAATGAGTGAAGAAGAGTGGAGACATCCAGGTCTTGCCATCCTTACGCCAATGGAAGATGAAGTGCTGGATCAGGAAGGCCTGGGGGCAGAGTGGGTAATTACTGCTGGTGAGATGGGTTGAGTGGGTGGCCTAATGAATGGGCACAGGAGAGCGTCTGGTGAGGACAAAACATAGAGCTTGTGTATCCATCACTGGTCACAGAGAGCAGTCTGAAGGACGTATTGGGATAAGAACAAAATACCTCGGAGCAGCAGAAGGCCATTCAGCCCCTCGAGCATACTCCATCACGGCTGATCTAATTATATTCTCAACTCTTTTCCCCGTAACCCTTGATTCGCTTCTCAATCCAAAATCATTCTTAACTCAGCCTTGAATATATTCAATGATTCTGCCGCCACGAGTCTCCAGGGAAGAGAATTCCACTGACCAGCCACCATCTAAAAAATAAATTTCTCCTCATCTCAGTCTTAAGGGACTGACAATTACATTTTAAAATCTGTCCCCTTGTTCTGGTTTCTCTTACAAGAAGAAACAGCCTCTCAGCAACCACCCTGTCTCATCCCCTCAACGCGGTAACCTTTTAATCTTCTGAACTTTCATAGATATTGCTCCAATCTGCTCAAATTTTCCTCGTAAAATAAACCTCTCCATCCCAGGAATCAGCTGAGTGAACTTTCTCTGAACTGGTTCCAATACAATTCTATCCTTTTTTAAGTAAAGAGCTCAACATTATACACATTACTCCAGTTGTGATCTAATGAAGGTCGTGTAAAGCTGCAGCAAAACCTTCTTACTCTTACCTTCCATTCCTATTGCAGTAAGAATGTTAAGAAACAGGAGCAGGAGTCATCCATTCTGTCCTTCAAATCCACTCCATCATTAAATGTGACCATGGCTGATCCTCGGCTTCAACACCATTTCCAGCATTATCCCTGCATTCTTTGATTCACCAGCATTCTAATGGAAAACAAATACCCCTCATCTCAGCCTAAATAACTGCCCCTAATTCTCAGACTGTGTCCCAGGTTTCAGACCCTCCAGCAAGGGGAAACATCCTTTCTACATCTGGCCTATTGAACTCCGTAAATTAGTGTAGGTTTGAATAAGTTCGGCTGCCATTCTTCTAAAGGCCTGAGAATAAAGTATTTTTGTTCCTCATAGTACAACCCATCTGTCCCTGGACCTATTTTAGTGAACCTTCTTTACATGCCAAGTACATCTTTGCTTCAGCCAGGAGACCAAAACTGTACACAATCCTCCAGGTTGGTCTCAGCAAGGCTGCATATAATTGCAGGAAGACATCTTTTTCCTCCACTCAAATCCTCTTAGAATAATGGCTAACATACCATGTGTTATCTTAACTGCTCTCATCTTCGCTTTCAGTGCCTCATGAACAAGGACATCAAAATATCTTGAAGTTGTCTTAATGTCTGTTTTTCCTACAAAATTAGATAACCTCACATTTTTCCACCTTGGCGTCCAGCTGGCAATCCTTTGGCCGCTCCCTGAGCCTCTCCACATCCCCTTGAAACATCTTTGCATCCTCCTCACAATTCAGATTTTCACCTAGTTTTCCAGTTTTTGCAAATTTGGAAATATTATATTTGATCCCCACATCCATATCATTGATATAGATTCTGAATAGCTGAGACACAAACACTGATCCCTGCCGTACTCCACTAGTTAGAAGCTGTCAACCCAAAAGTAACCCATTTATTCCAACTCCTTGTCTCTGTCCACTCAATCCACATTGGAGAGCTGGTGCAGACACGATGGGCCAAATGGCCTCCTCCTGCACCAACACTATTCTGTGAAATCTTGGAAAACAGGGAAATGCTGGAATTAAACTCAGCAGGTTCGGCAGCATCTGTGCAGAGAGAGAGAGAAACAGAGTTAACATTTCAGCTCTGTGACCTTTCCTGTGAACTGGGGAAAGTTAGAAATGTAACAGGTTTGGAGAAAGGGGCGGGTGGGACAAGGACGAAAGGAAGGTCTGTGAGAGGGTGGAAGACAGGAGAGATTGAATGAGAGAAAAGTGAACCCCCCCCCTCCCCCCCCGAGCCAAACTCCCTCAGAGGCTCCCACACTGCATTCCAACAAACTGAACTGGATTGGACTGAATGGGAAGTCATGGGAATGTAACCCTCACTGGACTTCATGGATCAAGTACATTTCTGGATGGAAATTAGCTGCATCGACTCCAGCCTGGTTGTTGGTGTGAAACAGGAGCTGATGTCTATCTGTGTGTGTGTGTGAGTGTGTGTGAGTTCCTGCCTGCAGCTCCCAGAGAGTTTAAAATCCTGCATCTGTCTCTCTGCAGAGCTGCTGGTTAAAGACACATTTCCAGCATTTATCAGACAGAAACTTCACTCTCATTCTCTCCCTCCCCTCCCCCAGCCAGTGCTTCTGTTAAAAAAAGGCTAAACGCTTTATTTTGCAGCTCTGATCTCTGGTGAATCATTAACCATGAAGCACAGGGCACACACACACACTCACACACCCGGACACACAGCATTGTCAATCAGAAGTGGGATTTGTAAACGCAGCAACAAAGAACTTTGCAAGATCTTGTTTCAGTTCAGGCAACTTAAGGAAAAGTGAACTTTGCAAGAATCAGCAAAGGGTGCAAACCTGTAGCGGATGGAGTCCTGGATGAACAAGTTGTACAATCCACATTCAGACCTGGCCTCTCTCTCTCTCTCCCTGGCAGTGCAGGGCTGCTGGTTCATTTAAATCCATCTTCTCTCAGCTCCCAGTGCTGGTGATGTGAAGCTGGGAGTGGGGGGAGGGAGAGCCTTGGGATGAACCATTTGCCTGGTGCTCACTAACCCACACCCCCCCCCCCCACACACTCAGAGACAGATTGGTGTTGGACTGGGCCAGGTAGGAGGAGGTGTGTTCAGGTGAGGTGTAGGAGCTGTGGTTGGATGAGGATTGATTGGGGAGGTGTGGGACTCAGTGAGGTTATAAAAAGGCTGGCGATGCATTGTCCAGTCTCTCTCTCCACGTGGGTTGGTAAGTATCAGGTAAGCTGTGTCTTTGTGAGTGAGTGAGTCAGTGTGTGCTTGCATGGAGTTCCAGCTCTGATATTGTAACCCCCCCTTTCCCAGCACAAAGCCCCTGTTCCTGGATCTCTCTCCCCACCATGGGAGAGGGGATGGAAGGAGTTGGAGAGATCACCGAGGGAAAACATGTGCGATGGTGAGTATGAACCTCTTCACTTTCTGTCTGCACCTTTCCCGCCTCAGCCCTGCTTTTCTCTCTGTTTGCAGCCTCCTCTCAATCTCCCTCTCCATCTTTCTCTCTCTCAACCTTTCTCTCTCTCAATCTCTCTCCCTCTCAATCTCTCTCCCTCTCAATCTCTCTCCCTCTCAATCTCTCTCCCTCTCAATCTCTCTCCCTCTCAATCACTCTCCCTCTCAATCTCTCTCTCCCTCTCAATCTCCCCCCCCCGGCTGTTTGCCCCCCCCCCCGGCTGTTTGCCCCCCCCCCCCGGCTGTTTGCCCCCCCCCCCGGCTGTTTGCCCCCCCCCCCGGCTGTTTGCCCCCCCCCCGGCTGTTTGCCCCCCCCCCCGGCTGTTTGCCCCCCCCCCGGCTGTTTGCCCCCCCCCCCGGCTGTTTGCCCCCCCCCCCGGCTGTTTGCCCCCCCCCCCGGCTGTTTGCCCCCCCCCCCGGCTGTTTGCCCCCCCCCCGGCTGTTTGCCCCCCCCCCCGGCTGTTTGCCCCCCCCCCCGGCTGTTTGCCCCCCCCCCCGGCTGTTTGCCCCCCCCCCCGGCTGTTTGCCCCCCCCCCGGCTGTTTGCCCCCCCCCCCCCGGCTGTTTGCCCCCCCCCCGGCTGTTTGCCCCCCCCCCCGGCTGTTTGCCCCCCCCCCCGGCTGTTTGCCCCCCCCCCCGGCTGTTTGCCCCCCCCCCCGGCTGTTTGCCCCCCCCCCCGGCTGTTTGCCCCCCCCCCCGGCTGTTTGCCCCCCCCCCCGGCTGTTTGCCCCCCCCCCCCCGGCTGTTTGCCCCCCCCCCCCCGGCTGTTTGCCCCCCCCCCCCGGCTGTTTGCCCCCCCCCCCCCGGCTGTTTGCCCCCCCCCCCCCGGCTGTTTGCCCCCCCCCCCCGGCTGTTTGCCCCCCCCCCCCGGCTGTTTGCCCCCCCCCCCCGGCTGTTTGCCCCCCCCCCGGCTGTTTGCCCCCCCCCCGGCAGTTTGCCCCCCCCCCCGGCAGTTTGCCCCCCCCCCCCCCGAGTTTGCCCCCCCAAGCTGAATCTCCCCCCCCCCCCTCCCCCTTACTGCCAATGCCCTATGGATTCCTCTCTCAGCTCAATCCCCCCCAAACCCCTCTCCTGAACCCACTCCCAATCCTTTTAAACCCCCCGCCCTCAGTCTCTCACCCCCAAATTCCCCTCCCCCTCCCCCCCGCCTCCAGCTTCCCCCCCAAACCCCTCCTTAAATCCCCACTCCAGAAACCCCAATCTTCTTCAATCCCACTCTAATCACCCCCCCCCCCCCACTGCTCAGTCTCTCTCAGGCTCCCACCGCCAAAGCCCTCTGAGCCCATGCTCCCAAGAGTCCCTCTGAGCCCCTCCCAATCCTTCTAAACCCCCCGCCCTCAATCTCCCCTAATTCCCCTAAAAACCCCTCTTTCCCCCGCCTGATTCCCTGTCCCTCTGCCCCATCTCCTTTAATCCGACTCTAAGCAGCCCCCCCCCTCACCATCTCTGAGACCCACCGCCAACCTGACTCCACCCCCTGAATCCTCCAAGGTCCTGACCCAATTCCCCACCCCCCCCTCCCAAAGGCTCCCTCTGCCCCCCCTGCCAAACCCAAGCCCCCCTGACGCCTGCACCCAATCCTTCCTAAGTCCTCCCTGCTCCCGAATCCCTCTGAGTCACCGCCCCCCCCCCCCCCCCGAATCCCTCTACACGCCCCAATTGTAACCCTTCCCCACCCTAAATCCCTCTCAGAATTCCCCCCCCTGAATGCCTATAAATCCACCCCACCCTCAATCCCTCACATGTCTTCCACTCAGCCCCCCCCCCCCCCCCGCCTCCTCCACTGGCAAAGTTCCCCAGGCTGAATGTCCCTCTATGCTCCCCCTCACCCCCCCAGCCCTGGCAAATTTCCACTCCCACCCTGTGAACAGCCCCTGGACTGACGGAACCCCCCCCCCCCCTTTATAATTCCTGTTCCCCCCCCCCGGTCAATCCCCCTCCACCCCGTTATAAGCAGCTCTGGGTCGAGTTGGATGTGGAAACTCTGCCCATTTCAAACATTAACGTTCAAATGACTAATTCCCCTGACACTGAGCAGCCTGTGTTATAATATCCCCCACCCCCATCCTGTACAACAGACCCCCTGTCTGATTCCCCCTCCCCCCCGACCCTCTTCCCCCATTGTCCCCTTTCTCTGATAACCCCTGACTCTGGACAGCCTGTGTTATTCCCCCCTCTTGTACAACAGACCTCCTTCCCTCTCTGAATAACAACTCCTGGCTCTGAACAAGCAGCTGTGTTACACATTTCCCCCATTTCAGCAGTTTCTGCCCCCCCCCCTCCCCTCCGCTGTGTTCCTGGCCCTTCGCTGCTTGTCAACAACAAACCCGTGATCTGGCCTGTCCCCCACGAGAGAGCAGAGAGGGAGATATGAGGCAGAGAAGCAGAGAGATATAGAGATGGAGTTAGAGAGAATGCTGCTGTAATTCAGACAGAGTGAGTCACAGAGGGAAGCAGAGATCAGAGAGAGATAAGAGGCAGAGAGATATAGAGATGGAGATAGAGAGAATGCTGCTGTAATTCAGACAGAATGATTCACAGAGAGAGGGAAGCAGAGAACAGATAGAGATATAGAGACAGAGGATGCTACTGTAATTCAAACAGACTGAGTCGGGGGAGGCAGAGATAGAGAGAGGGGGAAGCAGAGAGAGATAGAGAGAGGCAAGCAGATAGCTAGAGAGGTAAGACAGAGAAGCAGAGTTAAAAGTTCAAATTTTATTCGTCACAAGTAGGCTTACATTAACACTGCAATTAAGTTACTGTGAAAAGATGGCGATAGAGAGAATGCTGCTGTACTTCAGACAGAATGAGTCAGAGAGGGAGCAGAGATAGATAGAGCGAGAGAGATGGAGAGGAGGCTGCTGTGATTGAGATAAAATGATCCACAGAGAGGGAGAGATGTGCAGAGAGGCTGAGATACAAAGTGAGATGTCGAGATAAATAGAAAGTGGGGCTTTGGCAAGACAGAGTGACAAAGTTTCAGAGAGAGTGAAAGATAGAGAGAATGAGAGAAAAGGGAGAAAGATGCTGCCATTGTGAGAGGCTGAGGTATAAAGGATGGGGAGAGACAGGGATTGGAAAGATGTGGAGAAACAGTTCTGAGGATGGGGGAGTTGCACAGACAGAGCTTCAGGGAGAGGGATTGAAATCTGTGGGATTACATTGGAGCAGGGATCACTGGGAATACCCCCTCCCCCTGACACACAGACCACTAACCCTCAGTGTAAAAGCCCCACCAGTCTATCTGTGAATAAAAATGAACCACAAAGACACGGGGACTTTTATTAATATTTTTCTCTCTGGTTATAGCTCTTGTCCGAGGATTCCTCACGGCAAAACTATTCGCTCTCTGCATCGCCAAAGTTTCCAAAGGAATTCTCCTTGGAAGAGAGAAAGAGAAAATAAAGTGAAATTTGATTAAACACAAAACAAAAGCTGATTAAATACAATAAAAGGCACAGCAAGATCCCAGGACTTGCTGAAATTCACAATCTCACCGGGGGGGGGGCGGGGGGGAAACATTCATTTTCACCACCTCATTATTAAACCCTGACAAAATGGGAACACATTTCAAATGCAATGAACTTGCAACTGCCTCCTGACTGTCCCGATATTGAATTTATTAAACACATCAAAGCATTCTGGGGGCTTTACTCCAGAGACAGGCCAGTGAATAAACACAGGAGGCACCAATGAAGTTCCCACTTCTATCAGTCACCTCTCCCCTCCCCGCCCCCCCCTCTGTTTCTCCCTCTCCGTCTCTTACACACTTCCCCCAGATCTACATCTGTCCAATACCCCGTCTCTGCTCCTGTCTCTGGATAACCTGTCCTGATCTCTGCTCTGTTTCTCTATCTCAGGGTGAATCTGGATTGAAATGCTCTCTCTAAGTTTCTGTCTGACCGTTTAAAATAAAACTCACAATCAAAAGGGAAATGAGAGGGGGGCGGGAGCAGGAAAATCCACAATCCCACCCTGAAGCGGCTGCTTCACATTTTATTGAACCATTGAATTCAGCCACTTAAACCCTGTTGGGGAATTAAGCGAATGCAAAAGTGCTGCTGAGATTTAGGCCGTGAAGTGCGGCCTAGTCACAGAGGCTGCATTATTCCTCAGGTGGAAAGAACAAACCCCCCTCTCTCCCACCCCCCAGTTAAACAGAACAATCTTCTCCATCCACACCCACAAATCCCAGCGCCCTGTCTGAAAACACAAGCAGGACTCTGGGATTGAGAACAAGCCTTTCCCCCAGGCTCAGGAATTTGAATTTCAGCTCCCTCTCCCTCCCGAGTGCTTCACAGTGAGAGAGAGAGAGAGAGAGACTGGGAATGCTGCAATCAGGATCCCACAGGGAGTCCCACACTGCAGGAGGACACCCCCACCCCCAGAGCCTCTGTCTCTTTCCCCCACCCCTCCCTCCACTGACCCCCAACACTCCACACCCCTTCCCTGTTCACCCTGTTTCTCTCTCTCTCTACCTCTCCCTCCTTCCCCTCCATCTTTTTATGTTTAAAGCATGGGGCTCTGTCATAGTGTGAGGAATATGGGGCAGGGGGACAGAGCATGAGTGCACAGCAAGATCCCACACACACACACAGCTTGAACAGGGCCAGATACAAAGTGATTTTGAAGCGAGGATTGGGGTAAAGTGAGTGGGAAATGAGGGAACCACACATCTCCCTCTCTCTCCCCTCCATTTCTCCCCCCCCCGCAAATGAAAATAATAAGTCACTCCAGCATTGGTGCTGTTTGTACATTTGATCTGAACAGGGAACCTTCCACTTCGAGCACAGTCACACCCTTCTCTGATTCCCTCTTTCTCTTGCTGTTTCTCTCTTTCTCTGCCTCTATCCCTGAACCTGTCCAGCCCCCTCTGTGTCTCTCTTGCTTTCCCCCCAGATCTATATATATATCCAATACCCCATCTCTGTCCCGGTCTCTCCTACTCTGGATAATCTGTCCTGATCTCTGCTCTGTTTCCCCGTCTGGGGATGAATGGGGATTAAAATGCTCTCTCTGATAAGTTTCTGTCTGACCGTTTCAAATAATGACGTGTTGTGAGCCACGTTTGCTATTTCTCAGTGATTTCCATGGGGAAATGGGGAGGGAAGCTCCTGCAAAGCCACATCTCTCTCTCACTGCAATGTGGCAGCAGCCACATTCCAATATCTTTATATTGGGAAAAAATCTATTCAAACACAACAGCACAGATTCAGCCTCAGTCACACAGCCGCTGGTTACAAATCCCACCTTCTGGGAGGGTGTGAGTGAGGGTCTTTTCCCCAGAGACTGGGGAGCTGGGCTGTGAGTGCAGAGCAGAGGACCCACCCCTAACCCACCCCCCCCTCCAGTGTGTCTCCTCTCCCTGCCCCTCTGCCTTTGATCTCCCTCTGTTACCCTCCCTTTCTCTCTCTCTCCTTCCCTGATAACTCACAATCAAAGGAGAAAGATGGGAGAGAGAGAGAGATAGCAGGAAAACCCACAATCACATCCCCAATCCGATGGAATAAAGCGGCTGCTGCAGGTTTTATTCGGCTGCTTTTCTCTCTCTCTCTGTCTGTCTCTCCTTCCCCCACTCCCTGTCTTTCCCTCCCTCCCTGTCTCTCTCTTTCTCTCTCTCTGTCTTTCCCTCCCTGAAATTAAATCCAAAAAATTCACATTGGTGTTTTCCATCACATTTTATTGAAAGATGAAATATAGACAGGAATGTCTGGGGAGAGAGAGAGGGGAGGGGTGCTGGGATTGGTAAGAACGCTGGAGAGACAGAGACAGGGAAATTATGAACGCCCCCCCATCCAAATAGAAATTCCTGGGAAAAGAGGGAGGAGAATCTGGAGTCACACAGCACAGAAACAGGCCCTTCGGCCCACCAGGTCTATGCTGGCCATCAAATTCCAATCTATACTCCCCCCATTCCCCAGCACTCGCTGCACAGCCTACGATGCCTCGGCGATTGAAGTGCTTTAATTTACCCGACCCCGTTTACACTTCTTCCTTTGAACCCACTTTGCGGTCCGTGAGCGAGATTTTGTTTAATAAAGTGTGGTCACTGTTGCAGTGCGAGCAAAGGCCACAGGCCCAGTGTGTGCACAGCAAGATCCCACAACAACAGCAGCAGCAGCAACAATGTGAACCTGAATCAAATGGGACACAGTCCTCCCCAACACACCCCCAACACTCTCGCCTGCTGTGAGCCCCCTTCCCCACTCACTACCCTGTGTGTCTCATCCCAAATTCCCAGAAAGGGTTGAACTCCCTCTTAAAACGAAGCCAAACCCTTTTTAAAACAAAGTCTCTGTGGTGCTCTGGAAGATCCCAGAAGGTGCAGTTCGCTGTGTTGAGTGTGTTTTAATTTGGGAAATGTTTATACAGAGGGAGAGTGAGGCAGAGAGGGGCTGAGGCTGTGAAATCCACCCCCCGCCTCGCCCCGGGACCCTCAGAATTGAATCATAACGTGTAGGGCCACACGGGGGCTCAGTGGTTGGCGCTGCTGCCTCACAGCTCCAGGGACCCGGGTTCAATTCCCAGCTCGGGTCACTGTGATCCTGTGTCTCTTCCCCCACCCCCTCACTGCACCCCCACAAACCTCACCTCTTGCTGTCTTTTCCTGTTTTCCTCCTCACTCTCCCCCTCTCTCTCTCCCACTCCCTCCATCTTTCTCTCTCACTCCCTGTCTGCCTTTCTCTCTCTCTCCGTCCATCTTTCTCTCTCTCTCTCCCTCCATCTTTCTCTGTCTTTCTCTCTCTCTCTCCCTCACACTGTTTCTCTCTCTCTTTCTCCCTGCCTGTCTCTCTCTCTGTCTTTCCCCCTCTTTCTCTTTCTGTCTCTCTCTTTCTCTCAGAGACTGGGAATGCTGCAATCAGGATCCCACAGGGAGTCCCACACTGCAGGAGGACACCACCCACCCCCAGAGCCTCTGTCTCTATCCCCCTACCCCCCTCCACTCAGCCCCCGACACTCCCCACCCCTTCTCTGTTCCTCTCTCTACCCCACCCTCCTTCCCCTCCAGCTTTTTATGTTTAAAATGTGGGGCACTGTCACGGTGCGGGGAATATGGGGAGGGGAGGAGGGGAGACAGAGAGCATGAGGGCACAGCAAGATCCCACACACAGTCTGAGCAGGGCCAGATACAAAGTGATTTTTAAATGAGGATTGGGGTAAAGTGAGTGGGAAATGAGGGAACCACACGTCTCCCTCTCTCTCCCTCCACACGAGAGACCCCCAGATCCTGTGTCTCTTCCCCCACCCCCTCACTGCACTCCCCCACAACCCTGACCTCTTGCTGCCCTTTCCTGCTTTCCCTCACTCTCCCGTCTCTGTCTCTCTCTCTCCCTTTCTCTTTCTCTCCCTCTCTGTCTTTCTCTCTCCCTTTCTTTCTCTCTGTCTCTCTCTAATATGGTTATGAAGCTGCATATAGGGTAAAACATCTGGTGTTTGACAAATGTAAATATTGAAAAGAAATGCTGAGAAAACCAAAACAAACCATCCAGCGTTGTGTCTTTAGAAAGCCTGTGTCTTTGTGCTGGGGATTTTAAACTGCAGAAAGCAGGCTGCAGAAGACAACTTTACAACATTTGTGTCCAAAGCAGCAGCCAGAGTCCCAGCAGAGCAAAACAGGCTTTGAATTGGGTCAATGATTTTAAAACAAGCTCTCAAACACACACAACCAATTGCATTCAAATTGGAGCGTTGGTGACAGCCTCAAGCCACTCAAATTGCAGGAATACTGTGAGGAAATTCTGGGTATTTAAACCCGGGACAGGGGGAAATTACGGGGAGGGAGCGACCTTGCTGCCTCTTTAGATTGAAGGAGGGAGAGTCTGATACTGAATCCTGCAGTAATATATACAGCTTCATCACATCACCATCTAAATAGAAGCAGAAACCAACTCAGAAAGTATTCCAGACCCAAGCAGCAGAAGAAAGTTCACACTTCCAACAGACGCCTGGTATTATATTATTTGAGAGTGACTCTATTCTGTAATGATTTATTTCATTATTCCTGAGTGAGTCTTGTCATTGGAACAGCATTCTACTGGGGAGTTTATTCAGTTTGTTCATTGTTTTAATAAGGTTGTCACCCAGTCTAAATTAAAGACCTGTTAGTTGTTCCTGATACAGAGAGTGTCAGATCCTGCTTTAATTTACCAATTCCTCCGACAGCACAAAGCTGTGCGGGTTCGGTGGATTGGCCGTGTTAAATTGACCCTAGTGTCAGGGGGATTAGCAGGTTAAAAGTGTGGGGTCATGGGAATAGGGCCTGGTTGGGATTGTGGTCGGTACAGACTAGATGGGCCGAATGACCTCCTTCTGCACATCTGTCTAAAACCAGTAGCTTCCTCCTGTCTCACACACACTTAAGATTACGAGGCAAGGTGTATCTCTTTGGGGGGGTTACAAAATAGCGCAGAGGGAAACATCACCTCAGCGTGGTAACAATATTTATAATCCCACAATCACACCCCCACCCTCCCTTAGTCAATGAATGAATGATTCAAATGACAATGAAGGTAATTCTGCACAGCAAGATCCCACTGCCAGTCCCACGATGGAGGAGGGCAGCCCCAGACTCTGTGTCTCTTTCCCCCTGCCCCTCCTGAGACCCTCTCACACCCCTCCCCCCCACACCCTCTCTGTTTAGCTCTCCCTCCATTTCTCTGTCTCTCTCTCTGCCTCCTCCGCCTCCCCAACATCTTTCCTGTTTAAAGTTCTGCTCACGGTCACAGTGCGAGGAATAGGGAGCCAGACCCACCTGTGTGCACAGCAAGATCCCACACACACAACCTGGTGAGGGCCAGATTAAATAAATGTTGTGGGTGAGGACTGCAGGAGAGTGTGTGGGAAATGGGATCCACTCCTCTCTCTCTCTCTCTCTCTTCCCAAATTAAATTGACAACAATTCACATTGGTGTTTTCTTAAACATTTTATTGAAAGATGAAATATGGACAGGAATGTCTGGGGAGAGAGAGAGAGGGGAGGGGTGCTGGGATTTGTAAGAACGCTGGAGAGACAGAGACAGGGAAATTCTATACCCACCCCCCATCCAAATAGAAATTCCTGGGAAAAGAGAGAGAGAAAAGAATCTGGAGTCACACAGCACAGAAACAGGCCCTTCGGCCCACCAGCTCCATGCTGGCCATCAAATCCCAATCTATCCTCCTCCCATTCCCCAGCACTTGCTCCAGAGCCTACGATGCCTCGGCGATTAAAGTGCTTGAATTTACCCGACCCCTTTTCAAGCTTTTTCCTTGAACCCACTTTGCGGTCCCTGGGCCAGATTTTGTTTGAAAATAAAAAGTGCGGTCGCTGTTGCAGTGCAGCCAAAGGCCACAGGCCCAGTGTGTGCACAGCAAGATCCCACAGCAGCAGCAGCAATGTGAACCTGAATCAGATGGGACACAGTCCTCCCCCCACCCCCCACTCTCTCGCCTGCTGTGAGCCCCCTTCCCCACTCACTACCCTGTGTGTGTGTGTGTGTCTGCATCATCCCAAATCTCCAGAAAGGCCGGAACTCCCTCTTAAAAGTAACCCTTTTTAAAACTAAAATCACTGTGGTGCACAGCAAGATCCCACAAAGTGCAGTCAGCTGTGTTGAGCGTTTTTTAAATTTGGGAATTGTTTATACAGAGTGAGGGAGCCAGAGAGGGGCTGAGACAGTGAAATCCCTCTCTCAGGACCCTCAGAATTAAACTGGAGACCCTGTCCCTCACTGAAACCCCCCCTCCCTCTAACAGCCTGTGTCTCTCCCCCTGCATCTAACCCACAACTCCAGCTGTTTCCATCCCTCCCTCTTCCTCTCTCTCCCTGCCTCTCTGTCTCCACCTGTTTCTGCTCGAGAAGAGACAGGGAGAGAGAGAACAGGGAGAGAGAGAGACGGGGAGAGACAGAGATAAAGCGAGAGAGACAGATATTTGATAATTAATTGTGTATGGTCGCATTATTGAGTGTGGTTTAATTTGGTGATTTTTTTATACAGAGAGGCAGAGAGAGAGGTGAAGACAGTGACATTCTCTCCCTGGCACCCTCGCAAGTTCAAAGACACAAAAGCTGCAGACACTCTCACACACAAACTGGGTTTGGTAAGTTTCCCAATCTCTGCAGCTTCCCATGTGGCCCAGGGTTTGAATTGAAATTTAAAAGCAGCTTGGAGAGACTGCAGGATTTTTGAGTTGAGTTTCTCCCCCCCCT